>NW_010557377.1:0-1671 GCF_000687285.1 Phaethon lepturus | reverse complement strand
GGCAGCACGGGGCAGAGCCAGGCTGGCCGGGGGGCTGAATGAGATGCTGGGGCGAAATAATAAAAGGTTCATTAGTTATGTAAATAAAAAGATAACACGGAAAAAAGTGAGGCTGCTGCACAGCACGGATGAGTGGAGATAAAAGTAACCTGGGTGTTGCCTGAAAACTGACTGAACAATCAGCTTCAGCTCTCAGGAGGGATGGTGATTACACACTGTCGTCTGCAGGCTGCTTTACAGAATGGAGGAACAGAAATTGCAGCTACAGTCTCCAAAGCAGGAGCAAAACGCAAAACGTCCAATGAGCTCAAATCAGAGGAGTGAGGAAATCTCCATCCCAGAAACTCCCAGAACTGGCCCAGCTCACAGCCCAAGCACAGACATGTCAAGCCGCACAGCACGGGGGAAGAGCAGCACGGAGCCACGAGAGGAGCCGGGGCAGGGAGAGACCCCCAGGCCCCCCCGAGCTCCCCAACACGCAAGAAGCTCAATGGAAAACAAGGTGGAAATACATGAAAAACAGGTAAGAGGTAGCATTGCCTTACCAAAGGCAGCTCATGCCAGAACAAGCTGGTATCTTCCTTCAGACAAGGGGAACGCGAGCGGCTTGGCCAGCAGCAGCACCCCAACGAGACGGGCTGGCGAGGGCCGGCAGCGGCATTTGGCAGGCGGGGGGAGAGGCTTCAGCCCCGGGGGGGCTGGCAGACCTCGAGACCGGAGCGACTGCACAGCACAAAGTTCAAAATGCTGAACGTAAGGACTACGTGAGAATTTCTGCTCTAACCTGGAAAAACACACAGAGAAACATCTAGGTATATTACTCAGTTAAAGCTGACTATGAGTCACCATCTCCTGCATCTGTGAAAAAAAGCAAGTGTGTTTCTAGGCTGCCTGGCAAAGAGATTTCCAGGAGAAAGCGGGCAGCAGCCACGCCGCTGCACGATGCTCCGCTGGGGCCGGGGCCGTACCGCTGGATGACCACCTGTAAGAGGCGTTGGGATGGAGGAGCAGGCAGGGGACGGAGAGCTGCTCCGGGGAGCAGACAGAAGGACAGAAGGATGGAGGAGCTCATCCTGCGCAGCCCAGCCCAGGCTTCTTCTCTAGAAATACGCAGGGAGTAGGCACTGGGGAGGGAGTTTAAGCCAAAGGACAATGTTGGCACGAGTACGAACGGGTGTAAGAGGCTGCAGATAAAGGGAGGCAGGAAGGAAACGGGGAGGTTTCTGTGCGTGGGGAGGGACTTTTTTTTTTCTGGGTGCCCGATCGGGTGAGGAAGGGGGCTGCGGCTGCAACCGCCTGGACAGTGGGGACCGGGCTCGGGGGTCTGGACCTCTTCCTAAAACACGTCTTTAAATTCCTTTTAAACAGCAACTCAGATGTCTCACCGTTTCCGTTATGGGAGCTGACAAGCAACGGCCCACAGCCAACCAGCTCCTCCTTTCCCCCGCAGAGCAGTGACTGCCTGCCGCGGGGAGCAGGCAGAGAACGGTGGGATCCCCCCCTGCCCCCCCGGCCGCTGCTGCCACCGCGCCGGAGCCCGAAAACCGCAGGCCAGGTGCCCCGGCTCCACGCACTGTCCAGATTGCTTCCCTAGCTCCGTGCAGAAACCCAGGCTGCTAATCAGATGGAAAGTCTCCATCCCATAATAAACAGTGTACTATTTATAAACCT
>NW_010557376.1:1500-1761 GCF_000687285.1 Phaethon lepturus | reverse complement strand
GAGAAGGGGAGGGGGGGCGGGAAGAAAAAAGGCAAAAGAAAGAAACTTCTGGGGCTGATAGCTTATCAGGAGGAAATCCAAATGTCACAGTAGTTGAGAAAGTTGGAAGATTAAATTTTCCAACACCCTTCATCTGCTGCTGACATTTAGGGTTTTTTTTTCTCCCTCCTCCCTCTCCTCACTGCATCTACCAAGCGGGGTGAGCAGCGAGCGGGCAGCCCTTGCCGGCGGCCAGGACCGGCGCCGCGCTCTCCCCCGCAC
>NW_010557376.1:0-1449 GCF_000687285.1 Phaethon lepturus | reverse complement strand
CCCCTCCCCGGGGACCTCGAGCGGGCGGCGGGTACCGGAGGGCTGACCTTGGGGCGAGGATACCTTCACGCAGTCGTGCTGCTTTCCACTGGCCTCAGCCGTGACTTACGCATCATCCCTTGCCATAAACGCAACACTGAAGATGGAAAATCACTTCATTTCTGCCTTGTTCTGCCTGTGATGCCCAACCCAGAGCGTCTGCCGATTTGAACGCTTCTCTACGGAAAAACCCCACAGCCCTTGCTAGTGGGGAAAGGTGAAAACTTTGCTTCTGCAAATGTTTTGAGAGCATGGGGGACCCCCAGGAAAATTCTCTGATGTTCCCATTTGTTAATAACCGCTTGGAAACCCAAAATCTGTCTAGGAAGATAGTGGAGCTGAGGTGCAAGCAAAAATGAATAGGATGCTCATTTCTTTCTCGCCGTAGTTAAAGCCGGCATAAGGCTTGTGAATAAGCCCTGGTTACGTTGAATAGGCATTGTCCAGCAGAACTAACTCCATTTCAGCTAGATCCCGCTCAATTTAAATACCAAAATTGAAGCTAAATAAAGAAAAGACGGAAAGAGCGCTATTTAGTTCCATTCAGACCTTCGGGTATCATCTCCCTCCTTTTTTATTTCAGTATCACCTTCTTTTCTCTCCATTATTTTTGCTGGAATTAGATTTGCTGGGATTTCACTGGGAAGCAGCAGCGGTATCGATACGGGAGCGCCCTCCCTGCCGACCCCACAAACCTTGGCGAGAGGACACCTCCAATTTTGCTTGCTGCTTCCCCAGAGGAGGACTGAAGTTGGTGTGGCCGGCGATGGATTTGCAAGGCTGTTCCTCCCCGATGACATGCCACCTCCCTTGGGCAAGGGCCAGGGACCAGGGAGCCGACCCCACGGTCCCCAGGAACACCGTGCCACGCCGCGGTGCCTGGTTTCTCCCTGGTGCCCTGTGTGCCGGGAGCGCTCGGCGGGCACAGCTCCGAGGTCGAGATGTCTCTGATTTCCTCATCCCGCCTAATGTAACCAGGATGCTCTCTGCACTCGCAGAAATGGCTAATCCCAAAGCCAACAGCCAGCAGCTGCCAGCTCGGATCGCCGTGGCCAACACCGGCTGGGTGTGGGCAGCCAGGACCGGTCAGGGTAACACCGGGCACGGGGACGTCCAGCTCCCCTGTCCCCTGCCCCCAGCAGTGACGGCAAAAGCCCTGCCCAGCCTGATGGATGCACCAGTCCTGCTCCTCAGCCCCCGGGCCGGGAGCTGCCCTGCTCCCCGGGCTGTCTCCTGCTGCCTGCACCACCAGCCGGTTTTTCCTCCACTTTGATCCAAAACCCACTTTAATGCATTTTAAGCCCATTAGCCCCATCCTCTCTGGAGCGGCCACAGAGCACAGGATTCTCCCCTCCCTCCTTTGGCGGCTTCCCCCAGGCTGGGGAGAGACACGAGACATCTCCTGCTCCG
>NW_010557375.1:4386-5594 GCF_000687285.1 Phaethon lepturus | reverse complement strand
GCGCACGGCAGAGCGAGGCGCTCCGCTCCGAGCCATCGGCCTTTCCTCACTGCCCTTGTTATTCTGCACCGGGAGGCCTTGCTAACGCTGCTGGGCAGCAGGACTCCTGACACGGCTGTAATGCAATTTTCCATGTGTTAATTTCATTTCTTGGCTTTGCCTGATATCAGTTATTATTCTGCTGAAATTGTAACCAGGAACGGGTGAAGCTGGTTCAGAGAAAATAGCCAAGCCCATGCCTTTCATTTCCCCTCTCCTCCCAGCTGCCGTGGCCTTTGCCCATTATTAGAACCAAAACTGAAATAAGCTTTTTCTTTCTGAGGCTCTGAAATGCTCAGCTCTGAGTCAAATTCATGGAACATGGGAACTGATTCAGATGGCCACCACAGATGGTTATTGTTTCAGTTCCACCTTAAAGCAATTCCAGCTCCGTCAGCTCTTTCCTCCTTTTAAAACACAGCTGGGAGCAGCCCAGTAAGAGGCCAGTTGATACTGGGGATGGAGCCACTGGGCTGCCCCGGGCTCCTTCCAAAGCCCCCACATCCCCAGAGAGCACTGTGGCAAGCAGCGGCACATGTCTCCCACACCGTCTGCCCACACATGGGCTCCCTGTCCCTCAGGGGACAGATCCTGTCCGTTGCCACCTTGCTAGGAAACCAGTGCCGTGCTATGGCAAGTATTGGGTTGGTGGCTCCTCAGGCATGAGGTGGTCCTTTGGAGCAGGGAGAAATCACTTTCTGGTTTTACTAGCTCCCCAAAAAGCCAGCAGCTAGTACTTTATCCCTTGGAGAAGTGAAGAAGCCCCACTCAAAGGACTGCTCTGTAGAACCTCACTCCACTGTAGCAGAACTACTATTAGCACAACCGTGACAAACTCTGCTTGGACATCAGTGCAACCGGCGCAATTCCTGGGTAAGGGCTAATTATATCACCGTAAGCATTTTTTTCCAATCTCACCATGTTCCTGAACCACAGGTTTGTACTGGTGCAGAGACCTTGGTGTAGCTACACCCATGCTCAATTCTCCAGAGCAGGTAAGCCAAGCCCCCAGGAAAAAGGCTATTATGGGTTCTCTGAGTCACTGTGTGCCTTCTCCAGTTGTACGTAAACCTGATACTGATCCATACTTTTGTTGAAAGCAGAAATTAAGCAGATGAACAAGTAGCTGGGAAGGCACTTTAAAGACTTTTTCATCAAAGGTGATTTCA
>NW_010557375.1:2496-4355 GCF_000687285.1 Phaethon lepturus | reverse complement strand
CGGCATTCTTTACCATAAATACACCACCCAGGTTTCCAGGGGCCTTTGGGGTAAGAAGAGCAGTGTTGTAAGGAAGCATCTCTTCTGCCAAAGTCTGATATTTGAGGAGCTCCTACTTGCAAAATAACACAGGCACCTGTTGTTTGTTTTGGCAATTCTGAAATCATGGTGTTCCCATAGACTCCACGCACACACACTGGCTCTGGGAGAGCCCTCACTCTCAGTTCTGGAAGGGATAGTGTTATTTAAATTTGAAAAAATCCTCAAGGTTTCTGAGTGGTTTAGCAAAGATTGCAGGAAAAATTACTGTGTAACTGTCAAACAGTTGAGATTCAGGCCCAAAGGCCAAGAAAGTTGTCTGTTCTTGTCTTCATTGGAAGGAAAGTGTGCTAGCCATGACCGCGGCTGAGCAGAGCTGCTGGTAACAGAAGCACTTCTTGACAAGGAAAGATGGGATTTGCTTTTGGAGCACCCTTTGCTACCCAGTCCCATGGAATTCTCCCAAGTAAAGTGGGACCTACACATCCCAGAGGTGTTTTATGGCCATCTACACACAGGACATGATTGATCTCCAGGCCATGATGGGCTCAAGTCAGAACGATGATCGAGATTTGGACATTCAAAGGTGAGTTTCAGAAAGCTGAGTGGTCCTGCCCAGCTCCGGCAATGCTGTCAGAGTGCCATCAGGTTCAAGGGCTCAGGCAGGCAGAGCAGCCAGCCACACCAAGCAGACAAAGCTCACCCTGGCTTTGGAGCATGGGCATAAGATTTCTCCTCTTCTTAGCATCTCCCGTGGGTCATGGTTTGAAGCCAATAGGAGATGCATCCACATAACCTGCTGGCAAAACAGATAAAATCCAGATACAAACCAAGCTTTAAAAGCACTAAAAGCTAGTGCTGGTACACATGCAGGCAGGCTTGAAGACGTGTTGGTGCATGGATTAGTGGTAGGCATGGGGACTCTCAGCACCACCCTAGGGAGGATGGGACAATGTCAGCAATGAGGCTTTTTATCCTCTTCCAGGAAAACAACCAAACCTATGAACGTTAACTGCAGAGTCATGTGTGAAATAACAACCTGTTACCTTAACACCCAGCTTTTTGCCTGAAACCCGTTTGCTTTGTACAGTGTTTATGCAGAAAATTTTTTCAGACACCCAAGACAGTTGTGATTACTCGCCTTAATGTTCAGCATTTATCCATATCTATCTCACGGTAGTTAACATACGCAAGTCAGCCAGGCTTAGCAAATCTTTGCCCTTTTCTACATTATTGATCTGACATTTCCTCTGGAGTATTTCAGCTGAGAATTAAATTAACGCCGTATCTATGGACATTACCTAGTTAAAACAGACCAGCTGGAGAGACTGGAACACCCTATGTTTAGTCAATCACAATCTTCCTTTTATTAATTCATGAAACCTTGCTGTTATTTCTTAAAAGTGGAAGATGCCATTAGTAATGCTAATGAAAACTACCAGACTCATTACGCCCAGCACTCTCCAGACAACCCCGAAAGAGCGCTCTCCATCCTTCGGAGGCCTCGGTCTGCAATTCCCAGGCAATAACAACATGTTGTTTGCTTTTCACCAGACGTTTTCTCAGAAGAAGATATGCCTAGCCATTAACTGTGTCATGACCAGATGTACCAGCCCACTGCTGAATTCGGGACGTCCCCAGGGGTCCCCTGGGACAGCCTCACGTTAGTCCTGGCACCAGGGAGAAGACAGCATGGGTCTGAAAGACATCTCAGTTCTTTCCCTCGCTTTACACATCCTCTTTTCAAGCTTAAACTATCCGGTTATTTCCACAGTTAAATATTCATTTTCCCTTTTGCTTTTTTGTCACGGAAACGCCAT
>NW_010557375.1:0-2465 GCF_000687285.1 Phaethon lepturus | reverse complement strand
CAGCAGGAAAAACAAATGACTTCTTAAAAAAGACTGTTTGGCCTGAGGAAGAGGTGTCCTTAGCATAGACTCAACCGCCTTCCCGGATTTACAAGGCTTTCTTTGGTATTTAATAAAGATTGCTGTTCTGACAATAAAGAGAAACATCTGCTGCCTTGTAAGTGTCTGGCCTGCTTTAACAGCCTTTATTTTTCTTTCTTAAGAGAACAGTTTGGATTGATTAAAACTCAAGCAAGTATTTTATACTTTGATACATCCCCAGCTTCTTGAAATCTTACCTGAAATCTTAAAAAAAAAAACCCTACCAAAACAAAATAAATACTACATTAAATGAAAGTCTGGAGGACACATGAAGGCCCAGAGACTTCAAAGAAGAACTTTCAAGGCTGAAGACTGGATCTAAACACCTTTATATTGCTCCAGCCACAAAGGTGGCCTTCAGATGGGGTCTGGGCAATGTGCTCAGGCTGGGCCTTCACTCACACAAAGCTCTGCTGCGGCCGAGGGGAGCCCCGGTTTGTACACGCATACACACACGCGCGCCTCATGAAGACTAAACTGGGGTAAGATCTCCAGGCTTTGACTCTGGCTGATCTTCTACGAAGAGCAAAGCATCCAAGAGCTACGTGCTGCCAGATGACTTAGAGATGTCATGGGAGAAACTGAGGATGCTCTAACCCCTGCAGAACTAGGTCTTCAGAGTGAAACAACATGAGTTTTCTGGCTAAGAAATTATAGTAAATATAAAGAAAAGAAATCTAAGCTGATGCTTTTTATCACGTATAAAGCTCTGAACAGGAATCAGTGCAAACTTCTTGGCTCCAAGCATAAAATACCTGTAGGTAAATAACCTGTGGGTTATTCCTCCATGGAATACGTAAAAAGAGTTTTTTGCTGTAAGATTTCACTTCTTTCTTTTAAACTCTTTTACTTTTCATTTGCAAAAAGGAAAGTTGCAATAGAAGGTGATAAATGTTACTGTTGGTAAATGCACTGTGCTGGGTAAAGTCATGCAGTGTTCAGGCAGATGATGGCTCTCCGTAAAAGTGTTCCAGTGGTGCAGGTGAGCTCCAGCAGAGATCAGGCTTGGGGCAGGCTGGATGTGGGTACACGCTCCAGGTTGTTGCTCTGCACCCCATCAAGACTAGTCACAGGGCAAGGGATCGAGCACACTCAGGAAGTGCGTGCAGCCTCTGAGCTGTAGTGGGAGACAGTCCTCATGCTAAAAACTCACCACCTGAATAGCCCTCTCAGCAAAAAAAATCTTCTCCATTTCAGAGATGACTCGCTGCACTTCCTTGCACAGCTTAGCTGGTGCAGTTTAGCCATAATTCACCTTGCTTCTGCTGTCAAATACAAAAAATCCTTGCCTCTACACACCCAAAGCTTCCAGTTGTGTCAAAGCACATGGTGCATTTTGTAACATGGACAAAATGTGCACTGGGGATTATGCTGGGTCTGCTAAACACCTTTCACTTGTAAGATGAGATAGTTAAAGCTCAGGTCTCCAGAGATACGAGGCGGATGCGTTGCCCCCCACACTGCCCAGCCACAGCCACCTCCGGCCCTCGTGCAGTGACACCCCAGGCAGACCCACTGCCTGGCACATCCCACCCACCACGGGCACCACCCGCCCAGGGCCTCTGCATTTTGCTTTCCCCGATGACTGTCCCTGTGTTAGCAGGGACATTTAATTCATTCCGCCCTCCTGTAGTTTAACTGCTGAAATTACGTTATAGGACTGGAGAAGGACATGAAACATGCAAACCAAACCTTTGGGAATGTCACAACACACAACCACGATCCACTGCTCTTTGTAAAGAAGAAATCACTCCAGGTCAGCTTCTGCACAGCCGGTTTATTCAGCCAAGACAACAAGAGCTGTTGAGGCAAATAATTGAGGAATAATATGATAAAACAAAATATTAGCAATAACTGCTTTTACAGATGGGCCTTTGAATGAGATGTACTCGGTGTACTGCACGTGCCTCACTGTCATTTTCTTGCTCTGGACAGATTTGCTGAAGATTTGAGCCCTAATCTGCGCAATGTAACATTATCTACAGCGTTGTATTTGTATGCCGATCTTCTGTAGTCAGACGTAGGCTTTGGCTCCCAGGGGGATCCCTAACACAATTTGATCACGTCTGTTCCAAATAACTCCACGCTAGTTTTTACATAGAGAGAAGGTTTTGTTTTTCTTTGTAAAAACAATAAACCAATTGATTTTTGCTGCCTGACCTTGATGCTCACCCTGGATTTCAGAACTGCAAAAGCAGCAAAGGCATCCACCGACTTTGCCAAAGGGCCTCATCCAGGTGCCTCCCCGCAAAAAAAAAAAAAAGCTCACGAAGTCTCTGGTCACTGCTGTAAGAGCTGCTCGAGGGTGCCCGTCCCGCAGCCCGCCCTCCGGCGCGGCCAGGCTCCAGGCTGGGGGAAGCTGGCGCGGCTCGCCACGCTGGCGA
>NW_010557374.1:7275-7626 GCF_000687285.1 Phaethon lepturus | reverse complement strand
CCGCGTCGGCCCTTCTCCCGGCGACGTGCGCGGCAAAACCCTTTGATCCGCTCCCTCTCGCTCCCTTCAAGCAGCCCCCCCATTGCCAGGAGAGCTTGTGCTTCAGTGCAGAGGTGCTCTTTTTGGAACATATATTTTTAATGGGCATTTCAGACGTGGCGCAGGCACGAGGGAGTAATTCTCCTGTGCCCTGGTATTTACATATTTTCCAGCATGCACAGCACAGGCAGGGGAAGGTTTCACAGAGGGAGCACGGCAAACAGGAAGGAAAGAGCTTTGTGCTTTGTATCGCCAGGGCCCAATTACAGCCTGAAAGGCAGGGAGCCCATCCGGGTATTGCCCTCTCCAGCC
>NW_010557374.1:0-7261 GCF_000687285.1 Phaethon lepturus | reverse complement strand
CAAGCTGCAATTATAGTCCTCGCCAGACTCAGCAGGACCTGGAGAAAAAAAAATAAATCTCGAGAGCTTCAAAAACGATCGCTAACTCACTCTTCGGGGCGCGGGGATTTTAGGGCACCATCTGCTCAGTCTTCTCTGCCAACACAGATCCTAAAAACTACTGGGTTTCACCTGGCCTCTGACTGAAAATAAGGGCTCGGGAGAACCCAAACGCTCATCGCTGCGGTGGCCGGGAGCGCCGGGAGACTGGGGAGATGATGCCGCGGGGAGGGGGCTTCAGGGGCGCGGCTGGTGATACTGCCGGGGTGGCTTGGGCTGTGCAGAGGACGTGGGAGGAGATCCCGCAGAGCAAAGGCGACGGGGGGTGCGGGGGGAAGCTGGGACGAGGGTCCCCGCTCCCACTGCCAGGGCTGACAAGACCGACCTTCCCGCAGACTCACGTGACTCCCAGACCTGGGGCATGCCCAGGGATCTCTCTGCTAATGGTGCAACCCCAGGGGCTGGCAGGCCCGCAGGAGCACCTGTGTTACCCGGAGGGACAGCACACAGCCAGATACCACCGGGTGTAGGTGACACTGCAATTTAGGTCACTTCTGAGGCCACCCCGCAGCCCGTGCAAGCCGTTCAGGCCACCTCAAACCACCCGCAAGCTGCTCGCCCCAGCAGGGCAGCACTGCTGGGGACCTTCCTGCAGGTGCCCTGCCTCTCCCGTGGGCTTGGTCCCCCTCGAGGTGGTTGACACTGGGGCACGAGGGTGTGCTGAAGCAGAGGCTGGTGGCGTTGCTGGGACCAGGAGAGGCAGAGTGCCTGGCTCCCCAGGGCAGCCGCTCTCCACGACCAGTCCCGCACGCTGCTTCCAGCCACGTGCCATTGACCAAAGAAAGAACCTCTGCCCGTGACGGCGTTTTCCACTTTTTGGAGGGCAGTTTCTTTGCGATGCACTGAAAAGACATAGCTGCAGAGATAGGAGGAAGAGAGAAAAGGAGCTATGTGGGAATATTGTGTATGGTGCTAAACCCAGCAAGCTCTATTTTTGAGCCAAACCAACAAATACTTAAGTGCTGCAAGTTTCTCAGCTGAAGCAGGCTCTTGAGTGAGGCAGATTTGACCTTCAGGCACTGCTAGGACTGAGTAACGTGCAAAGGTAGGGTTTGTCCCACTAAACCTGATGCCCAGAGTACCACCAGACTGCTGTCAAGGCATACGAGTTCCGTTTTCTTTGAAGCTCTTCCAGCCTCTAAGTCCTGCCTGGCAATTATACACGTTTTCAGGTCTAAATTTGTTGGCCTGTCTCTAGACATATGCTGTACGATATGATATGGAGCATTTGGGCATAGATTTCCGTGCAGCAGCGCCGTCTGCTCCCGAGCACTCACGCTGTGGCACTCTCTGCTCCTTCAGCACTGTAAAACCTACGGATTAATATTTCGATGTGCAGGAGGTGGCCGTGCACCGCAGTATGGGCAGGGAGGAGGCAAACCCGAACCCAGGGTTACCACTGCTGGGGCAGAGGCGGGAGGACACGTGGGGACAGGGTGCTGGGCAGGGTGCTCAGTCCTGCTGCTCTAGCCGGGTGCTAGTCGCCCACCTCCCCGTGCTTTTCCCCATACTGTTGACCACAGACGTCCAAACGCCAGTGAGGAGGACGGGGCCTGCCCCCGCCGCCAGCGAAGGGGATGTGGCAAGCGCTGTGAGGCACGGCAAGCGCAGCCCCATGCCCGGCTTCCCCAGGCTCTGGGGGCAGTGGGGGGACTGGAGCAGCGGTGGCTGGTGAGGTGAGAAGGGAGGAACGGTGCCGGAGCTGTGGGTGCAGAGATGCTCTCCAGTGTGGGGTCCAGTCCCTGGAGAAGGGAGGTGGCAAGGGCTGGTTTGGTGGCCAGACTGGAGAGGTCCCTCCTGGGCCCCAGCTCCACGTTGGAGAGCCCTTATCCTCACGGGCACAGCAACCCCCAGGGAAGGGCGTGCAGTGCTACGGCTCCTGCCCGGGGATGCTCCCAGCAGCTGCCAGCTCTGCAGCAAGACGGAGGCGGCCGAGCCTGACCGCCGCTGCATTCCAGCATGAGTGTGGCACCCGACGAGTCCCTGCTGACTCCATCCCACCACCTGGTCACGGCCAGCTTTGCCTCCCTGCACCGGGGAGAGAGACCCCCTGAGTGTGGTGTCCAGCCCGAGGTCTCCATCGCTTTCTTAGGCACCCTCAGAGCAACGTGCAGGATGCGGTGGGCAGGGGGAACTGGTTGCTTGTGCTTTGGTCCTGCTAGTTTGTCCCTGCTTGGGCCATGATTGGTGGTGATGGCTTGTGCATCCCTTCTGATGGGCTTGCGCAGCCCAGGGGACCGTATGGTCCTCCAGCCAAAGGAAACCAGGGGGTGAGATCAGAGCCATTTCTGTGACCTTCTTGGGACTCCCAGTGCTGATAGCCTTCGCTCCTGTTTCAGGGCCAAAGAGGGGTCCCCAGCCACATGGTATGAAGTGTCACGAGTCTCCATATCAGGACTTCTCCAAGTCCCATCTACCAGGAAGCTTCAACCGAGTTAAGTCCTGGACCAGGTCTTTACACCATTGAAACCCTTTCCAAGCCCCCAACACCACGAACGGCATCACATCTGCTGGCTTGTCCCACCGGCCTGCGCTCGGAGCCACGTGAGGATGAAGTCCCCTCTGAGCCCATTATTCTGCCATCCCCTCCCCGGCCCCCACCTCCCCTGCACACCACCGCCCCTAAAAAGCAAAAGCCACGTGCTTTGCTCCCAGCTGCTGGAGAACAGCCAGGAACCACTTCCAGACTGCGTCACCGTACTCACGGCCTCTCTCGGGCTATATATAGTTGCGCGACTGCAGGTTTTTCTGGACATCGAGTTGCTAAAGAACCAGCGTTCCCCAGTCAAGGCAGCGGCACGTCCCGAAGGGGAGCTGAGCTGGAAGCGGGGGGCTGTGCGAGCCGGAGAAATCCTGAGCATCCCCAAGGCAAGGCTTGCCTGGCTGACAGGTATCTGCCCTGCAAGCGACCAGCACATAGAGATTTTAGACCTCTCTGTCTCCTCAGCATGAAGTGAAGTGCATGTGGAGCTGGGGAGGGGGTTGTAGAGACAATTTGAGTTGGACGTAGCCAGCAGATCCGGAGAGGATGTGGACCTCAGCAGCAAAAGCTGCCTTGCAAAGAGGTCACAGCAAAGAGAGCGGGAGAAACCACTGCTGTCTTGCACATCGCATCCCCGGCCGTTCCAGCCACCGTGGTCTGCAGGTTTTTAATGAGTCTGAGCTCAGAGGCACTGACTCAATCACTGCAACGTCCCTCTCTTCCCCCGGAGGCCCTGAGCGCTCCAGACGGGCCTGCAGCACGGCAGGGGATGGCATGATTGCATCTCTGTGCAGCCCAGTGAGTCCGTTTGGCTCAGGCACAGCCAGTCGGCTGCCAGACCTTGTGAGCCTCCTTCTCCTTCACTCTGATACCTGGGAACATCCTGGGATGGGACACAGGCCAGGAGATGCCATGGATGGGGTGTGGGTTCTATCAAATCCGACGTCCTAGCTCAGAAGACAGCCACTCTCAGGCATTTCTGGGAAGGTAGAGGAGACCCTGTGAATCTTCTCTTCCCCAGAGGAGTTACGAGCACTTTCTCTCCAGGCACTGCTTTATCTGTAAGCACTGTGGCTTAGTTTAATCCCTGCTACCCTAGACCAGCCTTCAGTGACCCAGCACCAGCAAGGAATCCCAAAGCAACACACAATCGTTGTATGACCCATTGCTCTTCAGGCCATAGTGTCCTGATGCACCAGCTTCTGCAGCAGCCGTCGGTCAAGTCTACGTTCTACCTGACCTCTTTCTCATGCTGCTGTGCGTTTACTGTGCCTGTGATCGCACCAGCTGCTTCATACGGCAATGCTGTGAACAGCTCGGTGAAATGATCTAGACTAGAAGGCAACTCCAAAAAGCACAAGAACAGAGGAAGCCAGTGTGTGGTGATCCATGGCCTCAGGCATGGCTCAGCCACCTACTTCCAGCCTTCAGGAACTCAAATAGCTGCTTGTTGGAGTTAATCATGTGAGGAGGTGGAGCAGCCCTGGAGTGTTGCCCTTCCTATGAGCTTGGCTGCGTTGACTTCATCATAGTGTCGCAGAATACTTCAGGTTGGAAGGGACCTCAGGAGGTCTCTAGTCCAACCTTCTGCTCAAAGAAAGGTCAGCTGTAAGGACTTATTGTGGGGGGGATGGAAAACCTCAGAGGATGGAGACTGTACATCTTCTCTGGGCAACCTGCTGATGCTTGACTGCCTTCACAAAGAAAAAAATGTGTCTTTGTCACCAGTCTGAACTTCTCTTAATTCAACTTATACCCACTGTCTCTTCTCCTCTCACCATACACTGCTCTGAAGAGTCTGGCTCCGTTTTCTTGATAACCTCCTCATAGGTACTGGAAGGCTGCTATTAGGTCCCCCTGAGTCCTCCCCTTCTCAAGGATAAACCTTCCACCACTGCTGCTGTTCTTGCCATCCTTTCCAGCTGAGAGGAGGCAATAGTCCTCCCCCCACTGCCCTGAGCCCCTGTGACCCTCTCCGCCCCAATCCCACTAAACATGAAGGCAGATGAGCAGATCACATCCCATCATACTCTGGACTGCTCTAAGAATCAGGAACAATAAATCAACTGAATTAGCTCAGTCCGAGATGTTCCCATCCCTCTGCCTGATAGGCATGATAACACAGGGCTATGAATACTCCCCGCCTGGAACACCTCTGAAGGAAAAAAAGGCACTTTCTGTGAGAGCCCGACTTTCTGTGGGGAAGCAGAGCTATTTAGTAGTTAAAACAATGGACAAGGAGTCTTGTTAGGTCTCAGGCAAACCCCTTAATCCCACCGTGCCTTAATTTTCCACGCTGCTCCTGCAGGAACCAGTGGCTGAATGCACCTGCATTGAAGGTGCAATGAAGCATCTGCGCAGAAATGCAAGCGCTACCCAGTCAACCTCTTCCCCTGGCTGAGTTATCTGCCCCGTGCTCTGATTTCACAGTCCCTCAGCATAAGCCAAAGCCAAAAGTCAGACCTCACATAGTTAAGCCTCTTCAGATGGTGAGCTGTGTTTTTTTCCAAGTTGAAGACAGGATTAAGAGGGGTTGGAGACACCATTAGTTACTTATATGGATCAGAAGAAGATCTGTGCATCACCACCATCAACCATCGGTCCTTCTGCCTCCAGTAGTACCCCTACGATGTCTCCTCAACGTGCATTGACCGAGGCCGACCCTGGTTCACAGCGATAGCAGTACTAGACACGACAGCTATGGAGCTGTATGTAGGAGACTATAAGTGAGCAGGGACGCAGAAGTTGTGATGGAAACAGGTGGTCGAGAGCAGCATGGAGAACGGGCAGTGTGAGGAGGAACAGGAGTTAACTGGAGCTGACTGGACAAGAGCTGACCATGAGCTTTGGATCTGCTGGAGAGGACCAACTTCCATGACAGAAGGCCATTTGTGAGCCAGCACAAAGGCAAGAGCAAGCCAAGAAGTCTTTGGAAGTCACCAGCAAGACTTAAAGAGGGTCAGAAGATCGTAGGTCTCATCTCGAGCTACTCATTAGCCACAAGGACTCTGGCCTTTCAACCAGACTAATTACCGATTGCTCAAAGGATAACACTTCCCACAGCTGCTAAACTTGCTGACGCTGGGCCCTGGATGTCTTCTATTCTGGGAAGGGGGAGTGGAGTCTCCTAGTGTGAACTTGTGGAGCTGGGCAAAGCCACACTGGAGCAGAGATAAAGTCAAGGACAGCTGCAGCTGCTTGGCAATCGTTCAAAATGAGCCACGAGTCAGTGACTTGGCTATTCTGGGACAAGCTGAGGAGCCAGCGCTGGGGAGAGCAAATTCATAGCCTGCTAGCACATAAACGGACTGCAGCAAGCCTGAGTTTGAGCAACGCCCGGCACAGAGGTCGAGCAGATACACGTTTGTCGGAGACCTGATCAGAGCCTACAAAGCCCCATCCCTGGTCACCGGCGAGGAGCCGTGGCTGCGTATCTGACATGGGGTTTATCTACCAGACCTCGCAGGTCTACAACAGGGGAGAGCCACACAGGCTCCCTGAAAGTCACAGGGAGAAACAGGGGCTTCAAGGACTTTGAACCCCCGCCCCGAGTTACCTGAAACTGGACCAAAGCCTTATCCCAGGGCTGAAGCTTGTAGTGGTGGAAGCTTCCCAAGTATGACTTTATTGGGGATGGGATGTTTCACTGGATGAAGCCTGTGAGATTCCCTGAATCTGAAACCAGTGACCCAGAGAAATCCTCTCAAACCTTTGCCAAAACCTGGAGCCTGAATGGTTTACGTGCTGCATTTCCCAGCTCTTGGGTGGGAGCACTAGGAGTAAGGTGCTCAGATGCTCTGATGTGTCCCAGTGAAGATCTGTTCCCTGCCTCCGGTATTCCCATTCTGACCCAGGATAGCATGGCTGGGTCTGTCCTGGCCCCACCACATAAGCCCGGTGTAGCTCACCTCCAGAGCTGCAAGACTCAGCTAGACAATTAAGCTCTTTGCAAGCTCACCCAAAGGACACCAGGCCTTTTGAGGTCTTTCATTGCATATGCTGGAAAGCAGATATGATCTCATTAGGCAAATATTTATGATCAATATTGTCCACTCCCTGGCAACGAATAGCATCACTTGGAGCAAGAAGCTCTCCAGGGATGGTTAGAAAGGATGCAGGTTGACAGAAGAGCCCGGGTTGCACGTGGACCTCTGCTCACCTGGCTTGAAAAAACCTACATTTCTTCTAAATATCTTTTTCATGATCCACCAAGATATTAATTAGCTGCTTGGAAACCCCAGACGTTAATTATTGATTATGTAAAAGATTTTGTTCATCACTGCTGCTGAGCTTGTCAGTGCTGGGGGACCGGATGGCTGAGGATGTCAGGGTGGAGGAGACGTCTGGATGAGCCCTGGAGAGTGGATTTGCCACCCGCTTCCCATGGTGGTCCTTGCTGCAAGGCAGCACGGCTCAAAAAAAGGAGCCAAGCGTGGCAGCAAGAGCCCAACCCGAACAACGCTTGCCTTGAGGGGACAGGGAACCGAGGCAGAGGACGACGTGACCTGTCCAAGCAGCACATCCGGGACCCCCCGCGCCCCGAGGGCGCCTGAGCTGACGGATGGGGCCGTCTCCAGGGTGCGCAGAGAGGAGATAATTCACCATCGCCTCCCCCTCGCAGCGACGCGCCGGCTCCGCCGCAGCACCCAACGCGCGCCGGGTGGAGAGGGGTGCCGGCGG
>NW_010557373.1:0-1011 GCF_000687285.1 Phaethon lepturus | reverse complement strand
CCTGGTCATAGAAGGAGATCAGGTTGGTAAGAAGGAGATCAGGTTGGTAATTGATTTGGGTTTTGAAAAAAACAAAAAGAAGATAATAAGCAATTAAACACTTATGGAAACATCTTTCTTTTCCCTTCCCCAGGCTCAGTTTCAGTGCAGTACCTCTCCTCCTCCCTTTCTAGTCTCATTTCCCCTTGTTTTCACCATGAGTTATGCTCAGTTAGCTCTTGATTCCCTCTGTGAGGCAACAGGTGATGCTGGAGGCTGGGGTCGGTGCATTATGGTTTCAGCTGCTTCTTGCTTCTTACTGTTTTCATCTCCACTGCTCCATGCTTCTGGCAGGTTAGAGAACCTGGCAGGTTACAACAGTTTGAATATATATATTCATTACAAACTCCACCTCTTATTTCTACAGACTAGACTATATAATCATCTGAATTTGCATTACAAACTTCTGGCTTTCTTCCTGCAAAATTCACAGCCAAGAACACTACAGCAGTTTGATTACATGTGCATCACAAATTCCACACTTTGACACTGCAAGGGGTCATCTCCTTTGCGGGAGCAGCAGGAGCGGGTCATCACTGATGCCTAGGTTGTGTTGCATTCTGCAGAGCAGTGTTTACAAGGGGCACAGCCCCCAAATTACACAAATCAATGTGACACTCCCTTGAAGCCGCCACCAGTACTTCAGCAGCATCAGTTTCCCAGCATTGCCACTGCAGCAGCATCTCCCTGGGATGGTGGCTGTAGGTATCCCACATGTCTGTAATGGCACTTTTGACAACAGGATCGAGCCACCGTTGCACTCTGGGGAGCAGTTTCTCACAGGCCTGCTCACCCACCGTAAGCAGGACGGCCTGAAACGGCTCAATTTTCACGCTCGTTGCTGTCCTCCGTTTCCCCACCCGAGATGTCGGGGCGCTCCCCAGGGCGAGCCTTTGCCTCTCTGCCTCCCAGCTCGCTGGCTGCCCCAGCGGCCCTGGCACACGCTCGGCTCAACTGCAGTTCGACACCCGC
>NW_010557372.1:891-1173 GCF_000687285.1 Phaethon lepturus | reverse complement strand
GGGTGGGAATGGCTCCAAATAAAACAAATCTCTATAGAATTTTTCTCTCTCTATATACAAATATATAATATATATATATCTCTGCCGATATATATATATACCTCTCTTCTCTCTCTGGGAAGGATAAAAGGTTAATTTGTCTTCACATGCACGACCAAAGCCACGAACCCACGGGGACAGTGGGTGCCGAGGGACATGCGTCCTTGCCCGCTGGCACCCCAAGAGCCCAGGGGGGCCACATCCTGCGTCCCCCGGTTATTGCTCGTCCGGTCCCACTCTGCT
>NW_010557372.1:536-763 GCF_000687285.1 Phaethon lepturus | reverse complement strand
CGCCGGCGAGCTCGTTGTCACCTGGCCGGTACCTGGTGGCACCCACCATCCAGGCACGGAAGAGATGGTGGCGTCACCCCAGGACTGTGGGTGCTGCGGAGTGGGGGGGACGACGCAGGCACCCGGTTGAAAGGCAAAGTCTGGATAAGGCGAAAAAAAATGAAATAAAGAACAGCAACCACCCCCAAACTGGGCGCTTTGCCACCCAAAACTGGCGTGCCGGTGGC
>NW_010557372.1:0-307 GCF_000687285.1 Phaethon lepturus | reverse complement strand
CGGCGCAAGGCGGCATCCGGAGGGACGTGGAGGGAGGGGACCTCAAAACGGAGCAGACCTGCAGGAGGGCAGAGTCAGGGGGACGCAGCAGTGGCAGGACACCTCCTGTTAGTGCTGCTACCAGGGGTGCGCTCTGCCCGCTTCCCCCTGAGCGCAGCCGACCCCGCTGTCCCCCCTCGCGAGGGACAGAGCGACCTGCAGGGTGGGGAAGCACCCGTGAAGTGACACAGGGTGACCCACAGCCTGAGGTGGGTGGCGTCACCGCCGTCCCTTGCTGAGACCGGAGCAACCCACCCCCAACTAGAAA
>NW_010557371.1:4127-4421 GCF_000687285.1 Phaethon lepturus | reverse complement strand
AAAGATATGCTGTAGGACCAAAAATGCAAAAATTAGCTGACATAATTGTACGGCAATGCCACCAGTATTGCAAGAATAATCTAAAAATCCAAAGAAAGCCTCCTTCTGGAGAAGTGAGATGAGGCCAAACCCCAGGGGATTACTGGCAAATAGATTTTTCTTAATTACCAAAACGTAACCAGCTTAAGTATCTTTTGGTTTTAGTAGATACTTTTTCTGGGTGGCCTGAAGCCTTCCTGTGCTGTACCAACAAGTCTAGAGAAGTGGTTAGGATCTTACTCAAAGAAGTGCTTT
>NW_010557371.1:0-3959 GCF_000687285.1 Phaethon lepturus | reverse complement strand
ACACCTTGGAAACCTCAATCAAGTGGAAAGGTAGAAAGGATGAATCAGACCCTAAAGAGACAAATCTTGAAATTATGTCAGGAAACACAAATGAAGTGGGTAGAGGTCCTGCCTATAGCATTAATGAGAATTCAAATTATGCCTAGAGTAAGAGAAAGAGTAAGTCCTTTTGAAATTTTGTATGGAGAATCATATCCTGTGAACTCGATGACAGGAAGAGGGGACCAAATGCATGTAAAGGGAGAGGAAATGCTAATCAATTATTTATTATCCTTGTCACAGACTGTATCCTCCTTGCACAGGTATCTTAACCGGCGAGCTCCTTTGCCTTTAGGCTTGCCCATGCATGAATTTCAACCTGGAGATGAAGTTTATATCCACACCTGGAAGGATGAGCCTCTGAAGGAGAAGTGGAAAGGACCTTACCCGGTACTACTTATTACTTATACAGCTGTAAAGGTGAAAGGTACAGATTTGTGGATACATTTTACCCCCATGAAGAAAACTAAGCTCCACAGGAGGAGTGGATCTCTGAAGAAACAGGACCACTGAAGCTGAAACTCTCTCCATGACTGTAGCTGGGACTCTGAAAAGTCATATATTGAACTAGACTGTACATAAAGCCTAGTATAACTGTAGTGTGTTTTAATAATTGTTTTTATACAGATTTTTGGACAAGAAATGAAGGGACTAAGGGGGGGGTGATACTCCTCTGTTGCCTATGGATGAAGTTGAACAATGGGAAACCAGGAAACCCATGGGAGAAGAATATGCATTTTGAATTATTACAAAAAACTGTTCAGATTGCAAATAAGTATTCTGGTACACAGAACTTCTCCAAGATGCTCCTAAAATCTCTATAAAAGCTCTGTGGTATGTATTTGTTTCCATTGCTGACATAGCATACAGCTCCTGATGAATGCACAAGATGAAGCCAGGTGTAGAAGTTACACACTGTATTGAGTGTTCAACTGTTCTTACTGCAGAATTCCAGGTGCTTCCTCTCTTGTGCAGTTCAGGAATCTCTCTCGAGAGAGAATTGAAGAATGTAAACCCAGATTGCCTACTGAGTTTTTGGTATTCACCAGAATGCAGGCATCTTGGGCAGTCATTGACCCCACAAACAAGGAAATGGCAAATGCAAATATTATAGAATCATTTAGGTTGGAAAAGATCCTTAAGATCATTGAGTCCAACCATTAACCTAACACTACCAAGTCCACCACTAATCCATGTCCCTAAGTGCCACATCTACATGTCTTTTCAATACCTCCAGGGATGGTGACTCAACCGCTTCCCTGGGCAGCCTGTTCCAATGCTTGACAACCCTTTCGGTGAAGAAGTTTTTCCTAATATCCAATCTAAACCTCCCCTAGTGCAACTTGAGGCTAACAAATAAACTAACTTGACGCTTCAAGATTAATGTGCATAAAATTCAAGTATTGAATGTACCAGCCTCTCAAAGATTATGATTTCAGCAGTTCAACACAACTTGGGACCATGGCACCCCTCCACATTAGATGTCTTTGCATTATCAAAAGTTTTAATGATGTGGTTTTTTTCATACTGTAGATAACAACCAGCGTCATGTCCTTATTGTCTGGACATGACAATCATTGTTTTAGTAACTAAGATTGAGCCATATGTGGAAAAGGCAAGTTGAAGAAGTTGCCATTTCAGAAAGAGTTCAAAAATGTTTTAAAATGGTTCATTTTTATTTTAATTTGAAAATTTCTCTATATGCTTGTAGCAATAAGAACAGTAATTCCAAGTGACACCAATGATAATCACAAAAGGTTTTGAAATTGTCTTGCTTCTGTAAGCATTTATTGCATATTTATGAAGATAAAACACCTATAAAAAGTAAGACTACCATAAATTTACTTCATAATTAGATAAAAGATGAGAATTAGTAAGAGTGTCTTAAAGAAAATTTCAGACATATTTCCTTATAGCAAAGGAAATTGTGTAAACACACACATAAATTTAAGCATGACAAGCACGCGAGTCAAATTATTCACATGCTTTAAATTAAATAGTTTAAAATTCCTTAATGAGATGGAGCCTATGTAAATTAATTTGACAATAATTTTTAGGTTAACATAGAAAATTAAACAAATATTTAAGCCTTTCAAGAGATAATAATAAAAATAAATGTTAATGAAAAAAAAGTCACCCCAGAAAAATATAATATGGAAAAATAGTTCCAAACAGATGTCGAAAAAGAATCTTAGATGATCTAACATGTAGGTTTGACTACAAAAAATTACTAGTAGAACGGTCTTGTAGTACTTCAATTTTATTCTCTAGCAAGACCTATTCTATTGAAACATACAGTTTACAAGGTAAGATTTACATAATTGCTAGCACTGTAGTTCAAACTGGTCTATTAAAAACAAACAAGTTGTGTTTGATCCGATACGTATACCATCTTTATTACTAAAGATGTAATCAAAGTGTAGCTGCAGTTTTGCAGGTGATGTATGAAGTGCAATAGCTTATTTTGCAGGTTTAAATGTAATAAAAGTACGCTTTTTAATCAGTGGAGAGAAGTCTAGGAAATAATCTCAATTTATTAAAAACAAAATTACCTTATACCATTGGTGCATGCCCTCCTGCAGGTAATCAGTAGACCCCATTGTCAGCATCGGATGAGGGACACTAGGCAGTCCAGGACTCAGCCCCATCATGCTATGTACTGAGCCAGGAGATGGCCCTGGTCCTGGCCTAGGTCCTAGAATTGGTCCAGGTGAAGGACCTGGCCCTGGGGAAGGACCAGGATGAGGCATTGTGCCAGGGTCCACTGGTGTAGACATCTATTTTCTGTCTCCTTTTCAATTAACAGAATAGCTCTAATGAAAACAACAACAACAAAAAAAAACAACAGAATTTCTATGTGTCATTAGGGTCAGTGGAATATAGCCAGAGAAAAAAACTATACTGGAGACCATCTGGATGGTGAGAAACAAGACAAAAAAATTAAAACAGCACGTTTCCCCATCCCTCCCTTTCCCAGACTCAACTTCACTCCCAACTACTCTACCTCTCCCTGCCAGCAGCACAGGGGGGATGAGGAATGGGGGGTTACAGTCAGTAGTAACAGTTCCTTTCTGCCTGTCCTTCTTCCTCACACTTTTCCCCTGCTCCAGCATGGGTCCTCTTCATGGGACACAATTTCTTCAGGAAAATCTGCTCCAACATGAGCTCTCTAAGGTATGCAACTCCTTTAGGGACTAGCCAGCTGCTCCAGCATGGGGTCCTCCAACAGACTGCAGTGTGGATATCTGCTCCACCATGGTGACACAGAATATGGAAAAGGCTGAGATACTGAATGCCTTTTATGCCTCAGTCTTTGCTAGCAAGACTGCCCTTCAGGAATCCCAGGTCCCAGAGACCACAGGGAAAGGCTGAAGCAAGGAAGAGGATCAGATCAGGGAACCCTTAAGCAAACTGGATGTAAGCAAGCCCATAGGCCCTGATGGGATGTACCCATGAGTGCTGAGGGAGCTGGCTGATGTCATTACAAGGCCACTCCCAATAATCTTTGAAGAACCAAGGAGATGGGAGAGGTGCCTGAGGACTGGAGAAAAGTAAACATCATCACTGGTATCTTCAAGAAGGAGGACCCAGAGAACTACAGGCCAGTCCTGTAGCTACCTCTGATCCTTAGGAAAGTAATGCAGCACCAAATTCTAGGAACCATTTCCAGGCACATTAAGGACAAGAAGATGATCAGGAGTAGTCAGCATGGATTCACTAAGGGGAGGTGAAATGACTATGATGAAATGACTGACTTAGTGTCAAAAACCTTACTGAAGTGTACATAGAGCATATCCACTGCTCTCCCCTCATCTACTATCTCCCTTAAGATCCTCATAGACAAGCTAATGAAGCATGGGCTGGATGAGCAGTGAGGTGAACTTAAAATTGGCTGAACAGTTGGGCCCAGAGGGTGGTGA
>NW_010557370.1:4511-9564 GCF_000687285.1 Phaethon lepturus | reverse complement strand
GATGTAGCCCTCCGGGAAGGGGCAGAGAGAAGGCAGGGAGGCTGGAAATTAATGGGGAGGAGGTGTGCAGAAGTCTCTCTTCTTTTTTTTAATAGATAACACAACTATCCGAGCCGTGCCCTTGCTGGGACAGCCGCTGTCCCCCTTTTCCTTTCTGCCCCAAAAGCAGCAGCTCCAGGACCACCATCACCTTTTACAACTGGATGCAGAAGCCCCTGAACGGGCCAGAAAACAGCACGGGTTACAGCATCGCACCGAGATGAACGCTATCCCTATTATTTTCCAAGCAATGGTTGTTTGCAAGGAAAATTTTGCCTCTGGCTAACACATTCCCCCGTGGCTGTACTACTTCTCCCGAAAATGTTCCCAAAGTATTTGTGGGGCTTTTTTCCAGCTGTCTGGCCAGTTAGAAGGCCAAAAAATGATCAAACTCCACCGGCTGCTCGATGCACAAGCTTTAGATGTATCATCAGCTTGGAAAACGTATCCTTGAATCCGTTTAAGCCCCTAGGCTTGATGTAATTTTACCACTGCCTTCTCTCTAAGGTACTTTCACGGCTCCTATCTCTACGTATTCACGGGTGGGGAGAGCAGCAAAGTGAGAAGAAGCCTTTGCTCAGTTTGTCCCCGCCATGGGCAGCAGATGAGGCTTTTCCCCTCGTGATTTGGCGGGACGCATGGTGGGACCCCTCCTGCTCGCTGTCGCAGGCAAAGAGCCTGTTCTAACACCAGCGAAACCTCCAGCCCTGGCAGCAACCGAGGCATTTTCTGGTCCTTAAATCCTCCCGTCCCGGATCTTCCTTTCGGCAGGAATTGCATTCGCTGTGGGCACAGCACCTCCCAAGGATGCTCGCTGATCTCCACCACCCCTTCTGTCCCCCAAATCCCATCTTTAAGGTCCAGCAGCAGTTTCCCGGAGGGAAAAAACTGCCCTTGGAGGCGAGGGGAACCTGCAAACCGGGTTGGGAAGCTGCCCGAGGAGGCACGTGCGTGCCCAGGCTGAGCTCTCCGCGTGCTGCCGCCCCACGAAAACTGCAGAGCTGGCGGCTTTCGACTGTCGGTTTATAACCGAGTTAGATTTTGCCTCCGTCTCTGTTCATAAAAATTATTCTTGGACAGGTCTCCGAAGCAGTCAGCAGTGCTGCGTTACATTTTTAAATAAATCAGTCAATAAATCAAGTGCAGGATAAGCAACAGCGTTAGGTGTATGCTTAATCTGGAGTCAGTGAGACAAAAGGACCTGCTTAAAGTTAAGCATGCGCTTAACTGCTCTTCGGAGTGGGCCAAGTTCGCTGAATCCGGTCGTGCAGAGAGCTTTTTAAATACAGCTAATTGCACATTGTGTGTAATGGGCGAGTTCTCGCCTCCCAAATAACCAACAATTAATTATTGGGAACATTCTTTAGCAGTCGCATGACAGACGCCGGCCGTGCTCCGCGGCGGTGCCCGTTCCAGCCGGATTTGCAAGGTCGGTGGCATTTTGCTCACTATATATAAGAAGTGGTCTATTAAAGCAGGATGGGGGCTGTGCTTCAGACACCGCGCTTAGAGCGGGGCTGAGCCATCTCCCACCGGGGGGTGTGGGAGTGGGACCCACGGAGCAGCCAGAGACCCGAGGGGGACCAGAGGTCCTCCGGGCAGGAGGGATGCAGCAGAGCCAAAGCGTCCCACCCGGGGGCTGCAATGACCCCGCTTGCTTTTAATCTGAACCCCATGGAACAGCTCGGCCCAGAGCCAAGAGTCTTGAACTCCATCTATCTTCTCTTTTCTTGGGTAAAACCCGTCCCAAACCCACCCCATGCCCATGCTGGACTTTCTGACTCTCTAGGTTGCTTTTTACAACCTACTTTTTATCCCACCCTGCAGCTAATTGAAGTTAATTTACCCACACGGCCCCAGAACTACCATGACCTACTCCAGAGCCTGCTCCTGGGTATTGCCAGGTTGTGCCCAACCCTCCCTCTTCCAGCCATTTTACAATAGGCTTGTAAGGACTGAAATGCTCCAGATCTGGGTGGCAGAGATAAAAAAGACCACAGAGAGCAACACAAATCTTGCCCTGTGGTTTTGTAGGTCTCCTTTCATCCCATCCCTGAAAGGCACGAGGGATGCCCACCAAACTGATGCGTTTTCCGCCAGGGCCACTTCGTGCCTTGACCATGCAGATGAAGATACAGTTGTTAATGCAGTAAATGAAATTCATTAATCAAGGGGGAGAGAGAAACCTGAAGGGAAGAGTGTTCATTCATCCACTTACTGACATGTCTAATGGTGTTTTTGTTTGCCTGCATCTTCATTTTTGTCTTGCCTCGCAGACGCGCATGCAGAAATTTCAGGACCGAGCCAAGTTAGAAAATCCAGCAGAAGACAGACAAAAATCCTCCATCCCCACCTCCCTTCGCATCCTCCAAACTGGGGAGGTTGCTAAGTGACAGCATCGCTGCTCTCACTAACTCACTGCGAGAACTTCAGCACTTAAAAGCAAGAAAATGGTTATTTAAGGACATGATAACTCATGTTCTTCGGGAGTGACCAGCAAGCTCTTTGTTCTGAGAGGACTGGGGATATTTTCACCCAGAAATTAAATTTGGAGGGGATGAGCAACGGCTTTGGTGGGAACTTGGCCGTGTCTACACCCTGCCTGCAAACACCTGCTTGTGTGCCAGGATCCGCACGCACACGTGGGGGGGTTTAACCCAATTTGTGGCCACGGAGCCCGATGGGCAGAGCCCAGGGGGTCCACGCACCCGCAGGTTCCCTGCCCTGTGCAAGGAGGCTCAGGACCTTGCCGTAGGGACAGTGGCAAGCCACGTCTGGGAGTCCAGCGCCGTGGATCCTCTCCCAGCATCATGCTGAAGACCTGATCCCAATTTTACTTGCAACACCCAAGACAAAGGAGCAAGCGGAGCTCGCTCGAGCCTTTGCAAGCTCGCCCCTCGCTTGGCTTTACCCCGGCAAGTTTCCAAGCGGGTTGGCCAGATCCCGTCTCCTGCATCCCACGCTGGCGGCTCCGGTGCCCATCACCGGCAGCAGAGCCTGAACGCAATCAGCCCGGCTGCTTCGCCTCTCCTCGCTGCCCACCAGCTCCATTTATTTTTTTTTTTGTTCTGCTGTTGTTAGGATTGCTATTCTGTGATCCCATTTAAAATCATCGATTTACCACAGAGCCCTCAATAAGCAATTTGGAGCAATTGAAGCCGTTATCTTCCTATAGATCACGTGGTGCTGAGGGTGGGGGGAAAGGGGGAAGGAGAGGAAAAATAAGAAAGAAAAATGGCTGGAGGTCCCCACAGCCAGCCTGGATCCGTCCCGCATTGCGTTGCACATCTCTGAGGCCGGTGGAGGTTGGGCGGTGGTTCGCGTGTCACGGTCCGGGACGGGGAAGAGGGTCTTTGCTCCCTTTATTTAACTCAGATTTACCGGGGCAACGAGCGTGAGCTCGGGCTGGGACCCGGGGGCTTTGCAGGGTGGGCAGGCACGGGGCCGGCGAGACCCAAGGTGGGTCCTGAGGGTCAGAAATGGGCAAGGAGCTGGGTTTTTCCAGCATTGATTGGCAACAACCACAACCACGGACGTGGGCACTTGTGGACGTGTAGCACATGCCCGTGCACCAGCGGTGTCGTTGCGTTTTCAACTCGGGCTCGGAGGTTTCTCCGCTCTCCGCTGGGCAGGGAGGTTTGTAGCCCGGGATGCCGCCTCCCCTCCTGGCCGGATTTGCCTCCTGGGTCTTCTGCCATGTGCTTCGGGAAAACAGTTTTTTTTTTGAAACAGTGGGGTTTTGGGGTGGGGAGAAAAAAGAAATCGCAACCTGATTACAGGGGAAATTTGCCGCTTCTGCGTCAGTGAGCTGTGAAACAAAACCTTCCCTGGCCGTGTTAGGCAAGCGGCAAGTTGCAGGGCCATCGAGGAGGAGGAGGAGGATAAAGCAGCCCAGCACCGCGGGCTGGGGGCTGTAGTTTTTAGCAATAGGTTTCCAGTAACTTCATAACCCCCCAGAAGGGAGCTCAGGTCTTCAGAGTTAAAAATGCCGCAGACCCGAAAGCAGAAGGAGGGCAGGTTTTAAGAGAGCCGTATCTTTTCATCCACAGCCGTTAGCTGGGAATCAAACCACAGGAGCCCAGGGAAGCTGCCGGGAAGCTGCCCCAGGGAGCCTTTGCTTCTACACCAAGGGATGGAGAGCTCTCTCCTGATCATAGCTCGCAACGCAAAGCCTAAATACAAAATCAGGTAATGGGGAGAGGACCTGGCAAATGTTTGCACCGCAGTGATTTGAAACATATTGCGAACATTTTGAGTGCAGAGAGAAAAGAAAACAGTTATAAAAGAGCTACCTGAGAGCCACAGTAAAGGTGGCTTTAAAACCACACTAATGAAATGATTCGACTGCTTTCAAGAGGGTTTGGGAGCTGCTGTATGCAGGCAGAGACGTGCAGGAGGGTGCTTGTGCCCTGGTTGCGTTCACAGAGCCTTTATCTAGGCAAGGCGATGCCGTCAGCTGTGGTGGGACCAGAAATGATGTTTCTTGGTGAACTTCGTGCTGCCGCTCCCGGAAAGCCCTGCTTTGTCTCTCTCACACCTCCAATGCTCGGCAAGCCCGTAGCTTCTGCTTAGCCTGGCTGAAACGGAGATGACCTATGATACTTCTCACGTGGGCTCGTACTGGCCCGAGCAAACGCTGCCCGGGCTGTGTGGTTACCCCCCGCAGTGTCCTGCGCGAGCCCAGCCAGCCGAGAGGGCTGGGGGCCAGCCGAAACCCAGGCTTTGTCTCTCTCACACCTCCAATGCTCGGCAAGCCCGTAGCTTCTGCTTAGCCTGGCTGAAACGGAGATGACCTATGATACTTCTCACGTGGGCTCGTACTGGCCCGAGCAAACGCTGCCCGGGCTGTGTGGTTACCCCCCGCAGTGTCCTGCGCGAGCCCAGCCAGCCGAGAGGGCTGGGGGCCAGCCGAAACCCAGCAAAGGACTCGAAGGAAATAGCTCAGCAAAATAAGCTTGAAAGTTATAAAGATCCCCCAAAGACCCAGTTTTTCTGGGGGAAGAGGACGAGCTCG
>NW_010557370.1:4149-4477 GCF_000687285.1 Phaethon lepturus | reverse complement strand
GGGGAGCCGGGGCAGGCAGCTTGCCCCGGCTGCAGGATCCCGTGCCTCTCCGTCCCTCCGAGCCAGGCTGGGCGACCGCATCCTTGAAACCTCCCCTAGATGGGATCGCTTCCGCGCGGGAGGGCTTCATCCTGGCTCCAGGGAGGCTCCTGCACCCTGCCTCTGCCAAGCACCCCAGGGCCCTGCTCCTGCACCCCCCACCTCCCCCTCCAGCTTTTGTCGGAGGCATTTTGGCACCTCTAGCTGTTGGTGGAGCTGAGCCAAGGCCAACCCCCCAGAGACCTCCACACACTCAATATCTCCTTCTCAGCTGTGCCAACAACAGATT
>NW_010557370.1:3778-4114 GCF_000687285.1 Phaethon lepturus | reverse complement strand
TCAGGAATAAAAATCACTTTCCAGAGACATCATCTGTGCTCCTGCTCCGTTCCAGTCAAAATCAAAGGGCTTGGGTTGATTTCCAGCTTTTTAAGGCAAAAAATAAATAAATGCAATCAAAGGACATGTCAGGGGTGAAGAAACTTCAGATCAAAAGATCGAAGCGGCTTATTGCAAGCCAAGAAAACATGTCAAAAGGAAATATTTTTATTTTTTAATGTGTTTTTTCTGTCCTTTTTCTCCTAGAGTGTCTTGGTGTTTCAGCCACAAGCAATCAGGGACAAATCGAAGGGACTTGGAGCAAACTCCTGGGATGCAACACGCCCATCGCTCCCG
>NW_010557370.1:3238-3615 GCF_000687285.1 Phaethon lepturus | reverse complement strand
ACCGATTTATCTCACGCCACGAGACGTGTCCTGTGAAGCTGGAATCACACGGCAGGCTGGGAGCGCTGATGAAGAGCCCCGCTGGAGCGGGTGATTTGGCCGGGACCCGCTCAGCCTGGGACAGCCGGGGTGACGCCACTGCGGTCCCCGACGGCCCCCGGCCCCTCTCCCCGCCCAGGGAGCATTCCTTTGGGCAGCTTTCGGCTCCCCACACCTCCAGGCCAGTTTTGTGCATCGCCGTTGGGAAGCAGTCACCCTTTGGGGTTGAATGCCACCCAGAAGAGCAGTGTCCAGCGATCGACCGGGAGTGGCGAGGAGCCGGGACCAAGGACCTGCTGGGGCAGGCGTCTCTCCCCGCGCCACCCCTGTCCGAACTG
>NW_010557370.1:2990-3197 GCF_000687285.1 Phaethon lepturus | reverse complement strand
ATCTGGCAGCGTTTGCTGCGCCTGATCGCGAGAACGAGCAGTGTCGAGCAGGTCCCTGTAGGCACCTGGGGTGGGGAGAGGTAGTTTAGGGTAAGGCACTGATTCCCTGTGGAGCTGCCTCTGCTTCTAGATGTTTCTGAACCTCCTGGTCAGTGCCCAGAGTGGCTGAGAGGAATTAGGATCAGTAAAGACGGGGGGGGGGCCATG
>NW_010557370.1:679-2879 GCF_000687285.1 Phaethon lepturus | reverse complement strand
GGGGCCAGCTCTCACCGGGTGCTTCTCTGTGTCTCCCAGCTCACGTACCCTCTCTCGAGCTCCTTGGAGGACACCAGCTCCGTCAGCCGGTGGTTGGATTACACCCATCTAGAAACCGCGTTTTTCCCCCTCCACTACAGATACAACTCAGAGTCCTCCTCATTCACTGGGGAGCCCCAGGACCATTTGATAGCAGCCGCCAGCACGACGTGAGCAGCAATTATTCCTCATTTTGTTTAACGGTGTGCGCAGGAGAGCCGGGAGAGGTGGCATCGTTACCTGTCCCCCCCGACCTAAACCCGGGCGATGTTTATTAATCTGCTCGGCGGGGTCCTGCCAGGCGAAATGTATCTCGCTGTTGAAAGAGAAAGAAATGGGCTTCCAAGAACAAGCGAGATTATTTACATGGCATCGATCGGTGTAGAGCTTTTGCTGGCTCAGCAGTTTGAACCCCTGTTTTTTATCAGCGGAGTGCTTAACCCTCGGCTAATTGCATTTGCCATCGTTCGTGTGAGCCGCGCTGCCTCCGGTTACTCTTTCGCACGGCCCCGGCTGGGCACCCGCCGCCAGCGACAGGGAGCCAGAAGACCCCAACCCCTGCAAGGTCGGGGCGGGCAAAAGCGTGCCGGCGCGCTGGGACGTCAGCTCCCCGGGGAACAACGCGGCCAGAGCTGGAGCTGCGTGGAAGTTTGGCCCGAGGAAGGGTTTTATTTGCTGTAAGCTGGGTGTAGTTTTAACTGGCCTAAATGGCATCTTGTGAAGGACAGAATTAGACCCCGTAAATCCGGGGAGGGGGACCGGGAGAGGGGGGAAAATTGGCCGTCATTAATGACCTAGGCGTGAATCGTTATTTCCTTAGGCTGCATGTGAGACTTCAGCCCTGAGCCGGCACAGTCACAGGCTTCCCAGCGGGGTAAGGCGTATTCGTGTCAAGGTAAACTGAGGCACAGATGGATGAAGCCGTTTTGCGGGGCCATCCAGGGGAGCTTTGAGGGACCGGGGCTCTGCGTCCTCTCCCAGTTCTGTGGGATAATGACAAAGATGCTGTTTCCATCCTCAGTTTCATCCCAGTTTAAGCCATTTTTGCCTTGAGGCTGAGCTGGTTTCTCCCACCGCGGAGGTCCCCATCCTACAAGAGCAGTTCCTTTTTTGGGTTCCCAATGAAGAAACAGAGTGATGACAAAAAAAAACCAAACCCATAAACAAGCAAATTTGCAAGGAACAGAGATCCATGATATATTCCCACATGGCCAAAAGGCTTCGTTTTTCCTGGACTGGCACCAACAACCAGTCAAGTGTTTTGGCCCTAGAAGTGCGGGGACCCCAGGGGCTCGGCTGTCCCTCAAAAGCCAAATATTGGGGAGGTGCTTTCTCCCACAGCGGGCAGCCTCCCACGGAGCAGCCGCGTTTTCAGTCACGGCCAAGAGAAACCCTTTAATCGGACATAACGCGGAGCCTCAGCAGACGGTTAATTGGGTGCTATTCGCTGAGCCGTGTCACGGCGGGGGGTCAGACAAGATGCTCTTTCGTGACCTTTAAATCTCCACGAACTAACGAAATTGGGGCCATTCTTCGGCCACGCTGCTGGGGCTACCCCCTGCCGGCTCTGCGGCGTGGGCAGGGACCGGCCGGGAATCGCTGCACGCACTTAGCAAACCGCGGCCGTGGGCGAGCGCTCCTCACCTGCTCCAGCGTGAGGTCAGCGCGCTTCGCCGGGCTGGAATGGGGACACGGCATCTGCCGGAGCTGGACCCCCACGAGGACAAACCTGGGTCACCCCACCGGCACGGCCCCGGGCACGATCCCACCGGCGGGGTGGGAGCCAACTGTGGGAAATTATTCCCCCCGGTGCTGAGTCGGTGAAATGAAAATGAGCGTTTTACCTTACGGGAAGCAGCGAAGCTTATTTCAAATGCACTGGTGGTTCAACGGGGTCTGCCTCCCTCGAACGAAAGTCCCGAGCAAGCCTGGAGGAGCCGCTGCGGCCAAACCCCGTGGGACCCGGGGCCGTATGACCCGTGATGGAGCACCCCACCTCTGCCCCGGAGGCTCCGTCCCTGAGCTCCAGCCTCCCTGTCACCCAAAGGCGCTTTGCTTTTATTTAGGGGGGATTTCTGCATGATGTCAGCCGAGGCAGAGCATCCCCTGGCTGCTCACCGACAGCCTTCGAGAGGAGGCCAGGGCCCCCGGGGCCCCAGAA
>NW_010557370.1:0-634 GCF_000687285.1 Phaethon lepturus | reverse complement strand
TTCGAGAGGAGGCCGGTGCCTCGGGGCCACAGACAGCTGGGGAAACTGAGGCACACACCTGGAAAATCAACCCCCTTTCCTGTGGCCCGGTGCTGCGGTGTTTCGAAGCCCTACTGACCCAGCTATTGATTCGCCGAAGCTGTTCCAAGGTGTGCAGCCAAGGCTTTGGAAACCACCCCTGGATCTGGGAATTTATGAGGAGCTAATAGAAATTCTTAGAAAGGGCAGAGAAACCCCAGAAAGGCCCCGGAGCTCCTGGCAAGCTGGGGGGGTCCTGGAGAGCAGCAAAAATGCCCAGCAAGCCCTGAAAACCTCCCAGATGGGCTCTGGTCCCATTGTCCCTGGAAAGTGCTGGGGGATTCGTAGAGAACAGGGGAAAATTCATAGCAGGGTCCTAAAACCTTGCAGAGACTCCTCAGTGCTCCCGAGTGTTTTGGGGAGCTGCAGCTTGCTCCCCCCCAGGGCTGTGGGCAGCGGGGGCACATCCAGCTCCAGCCCCTCTCTCAGCACTGGCAGCCCTTGCCCGGGGGGATATTTTGGCAGCACAGAAGTTGGCAAGAAGGAAACAGCTTCTCAGCACAGGGGAGGAGCCCAAAAAGTTTGGGAACTGGTGGGCTTTCCTATTCCTGCTCCC
>NW_010557369.1:0-206 GCF_000687285.1 Phaethon lepturus | reverse complement strand
CGGCAGCGTGCTCCCACACGACACGGCGAGGGAGCTCAATTACTTACGGTAGCCTTGAGTTCTGTAGAAATCATGTGCTTGCACGCCAGGAAGGGGCTGGCACAGCTCTTGCCTTGCTTTGAATTTCACCGGTGCAGCCCTTGCTTGGCGCGGCGTTTGAGCGCAGGGGGGCAGCCATGGAGCGCCAGCCCCTGGGGCCGCTCCAA
>NW_010557368.1:1293-1915 GCF_000687285.1 Phaethon lepturus | reverse complement strand
CATCTGGGTAAAAGCTCCACCTCGTATTAGGCACCAGAGAATCCACAGAAGCAAGCGCCCAAAAATCCCCACTGCCATGGGGACTGCTCCCACAGGCGCCCACGGCACCCCAGTCCTTTAGGAACTGGGGCTGCCGGGGCTGGCAGGGATACACCGGGGGGTTCCCTGTACCTCTTGCCGGGGCAGGACGCTCCCAGCACGGGTGCAGGATTCCCATGGTTTTTAGGCTGAGCTTTGTCACAGCTGCCCCAAGGACCAGGACACTCTCGCCTCGGCCCCGATGGCACCTCCAAAACCCGGCAGCTGCCCATGGCCGCCCAGGGCACACAGGGATACGAGGTGAAGGGCGCAGGCGCCCACGCCGGCCATCCAAACCATCCCTCGCACCGGTTTCATCGCTCCGTCAGCACTAATTACCCCCCTGCGCCTTGCCAGGAGGGCAGGTCACAACCCAGCTCCGTGGCACCACGTGTTGCACCCCTGCCCGGGGGGACGAGCTGCCGTCCCCCGCCCTCGCCCCAGAAAGCCTTTGCACCCACACCGCAGTTTTGGCCCGGGAGGGCTCCTCGTGGCGCCTGTAACGTCGGGAACCTGCTGCCGGTGGTGGCTGCTGGCACGAGGA
>NW_010557368.1:1005-1240 GCF_000687285.1 Phaethon lepturus | reverse complement strand
GGGTACCATGTGGGCACCGGACGGGACGACCGGAGGGAACGGGGCGAGCACTGTCCCCGAAGCCATCGCTGTCCCCGTCGCACTCACTTCTTAATCCCAGCTGCGTCATCAGCCTCCGTCTGCTGCGACTTCTCCTTGAGCTGCTCCAGGACGTTCTTCCAGCGCTCCTCCAGCTGCTGCCGGAACGGCCCCAGCTCCAGGCGGTCCAGCTGCGGACGGACACACGCCCGCACCC
>NW_010557368.1:657-948 GCF_000687285.1 Phaethon lepturus | reverse complement strand
GGCCTGCCATCCCCAAAGGGAGCCAGTTTTGCGCGGCAGGGACGAGCCACCCCTCCCCTTGGAGTCCATCTCTTTGCTGAGCTGCCGCTGGACCTGGTGCCAGCCCTGCTCCTGGCCCGTCACCCGGCTCAGCATCTCCTGCAGCATCTCATTCAGCCGCTCCATGCTGGCGTCAAACTGGGTGCGGCTGACTTTGCCGGCCAGGGCGGTTTTGTCTGCTTTCTAGCAAGGGGGAAAGCGGGGAGAGCGGTGGGGAAAGGATGGAGGTACGACAGGCAGGGCCAGCTCGCC
>NW_010557368.1:0-203 GCF_000687285.1 Phaethon lepturus | reverse complement strand
CTGTGAGTCCATTGGCAGGGGGACAAAGCCCTTGTGGTCCCCAGCCTGGGGTCTGCTCTGACCCCCCCCCGGGGTTTCAGCCACCTACTTCGATATCTTTCTGCTTCTGGCGACGGTCATCCAGGAGGTTCCCCGTGACGGAGCTGAGCTTCTCGTAGTCCCCCTGCACCTGCACGACGGTGGCCTGGATGCGCTTCAGCAGC
>NW_010557367.1:0-12661 GCF_000687285.1 Phaethon lepturus | reverse complement strand
AAGGTCCTTTCCAACCTAGTGTTTCTGTCTGACTCTGTGACTGTGACTCTGTAACGAAAATGGAGGAAAAAAAATCCTTCAAATTGCTATAATCTGAGAACAGATAAATAAATATTTCCAGTTCTTTGATTATAACTGCTTAGATTTTTCAATATCCACGGCCAGGCTTAGCTAATTATAAGCTAATGTGTATGTCATTGTGAGTACTATTAGCTGTGTTGAAAAGGGTGTGTTTGCTCATTGTTCTTAGGAAATAGGACTTACCCTATACATTTTTTCAGTGAGGGTAAGCTTCAGAAGTTAACCAACACTGTCCTGATGAATGAAAGTTTCCATTGTATAAAACTGACTCTTTCACAAATTAAGTTTTAAGCAATATATTAAACTGATCTGTTTCAACACTTAAGGTACTTACCACTTAAAATAAACACTACTATATTCAAATTACAGTCTGTCTATTTCTCCTATTAATTTCTGTCCTCTGTTCACCAGAAACACTCTATAACTCTTTATCAGGTTATAGAATTAACCAAAACCAAGTGAAGACATACATCAGCTACTATAGGTGTATTTTCTATCATCTCCCCCTCCACAAAAGGGGTAAACCTATGTCCCAAGCTTAAGTATTATGCTATCACAGCAATGAGGCACCATTTTGTGTAACAACTACAGATGAAGGACCAATATAAATAAAATCAGATACATTACTTTTCCAAGTTAATTAGCAATGGGGTCAGGTGGTGTCAGAGAGTGGTAGTGTTTTCTGCAAGCTGCTGCCTTTATCTTGTTTTCAGCTGGATCTTTAGACAATAGGGTACGTAGGTTAAACTTTTGATGACTGGAGTAAAAACTTTGCATGTATTCAGCAATCTTCACATCAAAAGACTAGATTGAGCTTTCACTGGTGTCATATAAATGTATATTATATGTGGTTGCACTAAACCTTCTAGAAAAAGCATTGGTTTGTAAAATGCACTGTAGAAATCCCACAGGTTGCATCCTACAGAGGCAGATCTTTGTTGACTGAGTAGGTACCCAATCATCACACTATTTACTGTATAATCAGACAGCCCAAGTCTTGTTCCTACAAACTGACGTTTAAAATTTCATAAAAATAGTTTGTAGGCCATTTGCTAAACAAATTACTTAAGTGGAAATATAGGACATAACGAACAACAGGGAAATGTTCAGAGGACCAGACTTAATTTTTGTCTTCAGATGCACCAATTCAAGTCTGAGCTCTTCAAGATGTGGACTTTCTTTTATCACAGCTTATTTCTTTATTGCTTAGCCTAATGGGGCACTGATGTTGATAGGAGGTCTGGAAGCATAATCTTAACCTAATACAAATTGTATACAGTACTAAGTAGGCCCTTTATGTTTATATGAGGCAAGTAAAGAGCACAGGAAAGGAGTAAGATGACTTAGATTTGTCTTAGTGCATTTTGCATTTTACCAGGAAATTAATGGTGACATGACAAAGTCTCAGAGTATTTGCTTGTCAATTGTTCTTATTGATGTTCTGTATCCCAACCTATCCTCATTAATTTTAGATTCATGGTATCTAAATGCCTAATCCCATATTGACAATAACATAAAAAAAAAAAAGCAGCAATGAATGAAGTATTTTCAGCACCTGGAAAAGAGTTCACAAGTGCTTCAAAACTAATTTGTGAAATTGTAAAGTGGAAGCCACTGAAAGTAACACAAAAGTATCCCATCTGATTTTGGCTTATTCGAAAGGGAGCTGCTTCCAGCTGTGTGTTAAATAGTGTCTGCTTCAGGTCAGTCAACTTTCATGTTGTTGTTAACTGCTAATTTGTATTATGGGAGTACTCCGTGGCCCTGATCAAACAGAGGGCTCTTCTGGACTGGCTGCTCTACAAACATAGAGTGAAAATCTTGTCTTCCCTAAGAGATTATTACAGCTGCAGTATAAGAAAAAAAGACAGAGAGAAAAAAAATCAAGAAACTAATTCAGAAACACAGGGAGAAACAGTAAAACAACGTGCATCTGCAGCACAGGCAATGCCCTCATTGCAAGAGATGCTGAACTGTTGAAGAGGCATCAAACACAGGAGAGTTTATGGTGACAGTGGGCATTCAGGACAGGGAGGATGGCACAAAGCAGGCATTAGCTTCCTAGTGAGTTGGCTGTGTTATTTTCATCCCGAATGGCAAACCTTGGAGGCTGTTGGCATAAATTTGGTAGTTACTGGTGTGAATAACTGGATGATCACAGGCATACTTCACTTTACCTGGTAGGATTATTTCATCCTAACTGTGGTTGTCTGAACTTCTGTGCACTCATTCTGTTTATTTTAAATCATTCTATATTGTTTTTACATACTAACAGATAGGATAAATAATTTGCATCTCATAAGCTGCAAAATTGGTCACAATCCTCCTTCCAACTTATTTTTCTTTGTATGCTGTTATTACTTGGTGTGGTCATCTGTATTGCTTACATAAAACTCACTCTAAATTACACTTAACTTGCTGATTTTGGTGTTCCTTAATGACGGGGAACATTTGCTCTGAAAACCTTTTATTATCTTCATTTGTAATCTACTTTCTTGACAACATTGGTCTCGTGTGAAGGTAGCTTGATCCTCACTCTTGCACCCCCTGATGCTTGGAACACACCTTTGAATTGCATACTGCCCAGGAGACTGTTAGAAGCATTTGGAAAATATTATGCATTTGGAAATATTATAGCATTTGGAAAGCATTTGGAAAATATTATTAAAATGTAAGAGTCTGTATGAAATTACTTATTGCAGTTGTCAACCATTCGGAGCTTTTCACTGACAAAATATTAAGTCCTGGCAAACTCTCCCATAGGTAATTACAAGCTTCCTATCTAAATTCCACCTGAGAATTCAGATGGGGTAATTAGTATCTTCCCTATTAAATTAGTGCTGTGAAGAGCTAATATATGCAGGATGAATGCCATATGTTCCTCGAGGCCATTTTTCTGTTCCCTTCTTCATTTCAAACATATTCCTGTCATATATTTAGAATTTGTTTCATGGATCAGGCAGAAAATTAAGGCAGTCAGGAATTTAGCTGCACTCTAATACGGGCTGTTTCCTTAGTCTGCATCTGTTACGTCCTTGCTTCTCTAATACAGTGGTAGCAACAGATACCTTTACAGATAAAACATGGGCCTTTTTTTTTTCCCCTTTGAGGGAAGAAGCAGGGAAAAGAAGTAAGGGTTGCTGTATATTATTCTGTGAGAAAGGCTTTTCACCCAGTCTCAGTGAGGTAGATATGTTGCTCTAATTTTCAAAACTGAAAAATTAAGCAGCTAAAGGTGTACTGTGGCGGATAGATATCTATGATGTTTGGGGATATTGCCTAATGAAGGCTTCTATTAAGGAGTAAGTGTAGATTAGAATTGGTGCATGGCTATTAAACAAAGCGTATACCTGAGCTTCTGAGCAGATATGTCCCATCCATGTGATCAAATCATCCCACGGAAAAAAGGGAAACTGTCATACCAATGGTGCTTCAGTGAAATGTTGTGGTTTTATTCATGTCTTGTAGATATAGGCTGAGGGAGGTCCATGTATTGTCTTTGTAATTCTTCTGGAAAGAACTCCCAAAGTACTGCGAGTATTGTTTGTTAATTTTTGTTCTGGTATGTCTTGCCACTTGGTGTAGGTTAAGGTACAATGATTGGTTTTAAAAGTGCAATTCCAAGCATTTTATTATTTGCTTATGAATCTTGCTTACCTGCTAGAGACTGATTTTAAGTTTGGAGGTGAACAAATGCTTTGGGTGTGCGTTAATGTTATCATCAATTAACAGCATGACTGCATCCCTTGGAGAGTGTGTGCCCTTCCCAGGATTGCAGCAAAATGTCTCTCTGTTACAAAGTGCCAAAAGCAGTGCCCTTCACAGATATGATTGCCAGGTGCTATGTCTTCTTATGCTTCAATAAAACTGAACAGAAATGGCAAGAGACATTGCCATGAGTCTTTTCCTGCACTGTTCTTTCTGCGTGCCATGGACTGGACACCCCATGGTGCTGGGCACAGCAGGATGGGGACCTGACACCGGCAGCCAGCAGAAAAGAGAGTCAATGAGTGCCTGCTGAGAGCTTGCAATTAGGGAAACACTAAGAACAGGATAATTATAAATCCTATTCCCAAGACCCCTGAGAGAGTTGAAGGGGAACACCTCATATCAGGTGGATGCTCACTACCTGCAACCCAGGTCTGAGCTGAGCAAGAGGCACTGCTTGACCCCACCCTCCCTCTGTGAGAGACTGAATCGTAAAACGTTTGTCTCAAAGCCAAGCTAATGATGTCTACAAGAATGAAAAACACCCTGACAAGATAACGGCTACATGTGAGGAGCGGGGCTGGAGCCATCCACCATGAAGCATATGTGCATATGCAGGAATGTGAAGGGATGCTAAATTGCAGGCCTTGAATGAGAGTAAAAGGGACTGCCAAGACAAGCCCGTGTGCGTGCCGGCCACCTCCGAGCATGATCACCCACCACTGAAAACGTCAAGAGACTTGGACCCCGAGACGCCGCGGATCCATGGTGGTGACTATCCTTGCAACTCTATCCCGAATGCTTGCATGATTTCTGTCTTTCTATTCCATTCTGTCCTATCACTACTAATTCTTTACTTTTGATAATAAAAGCTGTCTTGGGTATACGGCATTTGACCTCGTTTGTGTCTTAATCTCTCTCTCGGGATCGTATAGAAACCTCCTCCGACACTGGATCAGGACACTCTCTCCTTGTCATGCTGTTTAAAACAGCAGTCCAGTTTTTGGAGCAGTAGCTGGGGGTGTCATAAATGTGGGTTTACTTTTCCCTTTTCCAAGGGAAGGCAAAACTCCTCTTTCCCCAGAAAAATATTCATTCGACCATTTGAGAACTTGATAGAGGTTGCTTCATGTGCCTCCTGGTGAGGCCATACATCTGTACAAAGAAGGAAAGATCCATCAGACTCCCAAAAAACAGTGGTGAAGGAACATGGCTCTAATTTACATTGGGAGAGAATGAGTGAGGTGTACTTATTCCCCAGACCCAGCTTACTTAGCAGTAGTAGACATCTTGTATGAAAAGACTTAGAAGACAGAATTTCCCATGATCGTTCTTTTGACTTTAAAAAGTTGCCATCCCATCTATAGTCTTTGAGGAGCTGAGACTCTCGGTGTGTGTTAAGTGTGGTATATGTACCCTAATTGGTCTACACATCTCAGGGGATTTGGCTAAGAGAACATCTTGTCTCTGGATTGAGATGAGGGTTAGGCATGAGTTCAGCCTGCAGCTGCGAAGTGCAGCTAAGCCTGGGACAATGGGGAGATCTGCACAGAAGCACCACTCCCAGTGCTTGCAGAGAGTCTTTAGTAAAACTGAGGGTCTAACAGAGCTGAAGTACCTCAAGGATAAGATGACAGGTGTTTTCCATTTTGCAAGCTTGACTTCAGGCATTTAAATTCTTCCTGTGTCCCATTTTATGTCTCAGGCTGTGCTAGGTCACAGCTTGTATTTCAGTGTCAGTCCAGTCTTACCTTGCAATGAAGAGAAATTGAGTTCTATCTTTAGCCATGCTTTAAACAGCCCAAACTTTGAGACACACACAAGCGTTTGTTAAAATATTTGTGCTAGAATTATCAACATGTAAATATAGTTCAAAGTTTGCAAACCTTACAGGTTAATTCTAAGCATTATAATTACATGACCTACACACAATTTGTATTTGCTTCTTACTGTAAGACACATTTTTTGCAGACTTAGTTTTTATAACTGTTAATGCTTATTTAAGGAGATCAAAATATGAAAACTTGAGCCAAGGATAGCCTCTGGGAAATTTCTGAAACTGATATGAAGAAGAAATGACAAAATCCGAATCTAAACAAGGAGTGATTCATATACTACTTGGTATATAATGATTACTTTTTTATGGAATGAACTAGTGAGTCACAACTGATAGTAGTTTTATTAAATATTCTGGTATTTGCTGGGCAAATCAAACACAGGAAAATACAGGTATTTAAGGACGGTGTTTATTGTCTCCATGTTATCTGATAAAACAAGTTTACATGCAGAATTACAGTTTTTATTTGTAAAGAACAAACACTATAGACAATACCTGGAATTTATTTTTTAATTATTTTTTTCATTCCCACAATATTTGCTTTATTTTTTGTAGCTGAAGACCAGATCCTGGAATTGTAAGACTTGTTTTTTGCTATTGGAACTGTGTTCATTACTACAGAGAACAGCTTGAGAGCACAGACTCAGAGAAAGATTAAGGTAAAAGGGACCTCTGGAGGCCACGCAGTCCAACTAGCTTGCAAGTTAGAGCAGGTTGCTCAAGACTTAGCCCAGGTGAGTTTTGACAATTCACAGAGACAGAGGTTCTGCAGTGTCTGGGCCACCTGCCCCATTGTTCAGCCAACCTCATGTTGAAAAGCTTGCATTATGTTCATGAGGTACAGCAAAAAAAAAAATGTATCTTAGGGTAAATGTAACAGTAAATGGAATGTATACAAAATTATACTATCCGTTTGTCATTACCTAATTAACAAAAAACAAAAAACAAAACAGAACTCCTCCCAAAAAAGCCACCCAAAATCACACATGAAAATCTCACAACAAAACCCATGTACAAAAATTAAAACAAATACATGCATAATAGTTAGAAAACATGGAGGCACAGGAGTAGAATGGATCAGCAGAAGTTCGTCCTCAATTCTCACAGGCACTGTGCTAGAGGATCATTTCATGACATTTCTAGAAGCATTTCAATATATTTAGGTTTAAGCCATGATTTCAGGGTTGAATGATTTGTGTTGGCAACATAGTCCAACTTCATAAAGATTCTTAGCCCATGTGGCCAGCCAGGCTGGTGTAGTAAATTGTGCCTGTGCCCATGAATAGTAATGTCTGTGATAGCAGTCGCTGAGCATCCTGCAAGATCAGGGCTTTGGTTCGCTTCACCCCATGTCTCCTGTTTATTCATGATCTTCTGAAGAAATAGGCATAGGAGGTGTCAAGCATTCCTATACATGTGGAAAGCCCCACATGTCCTCTCTTACCATGTTCCTGCATGCTGCAATCCTAGTCGTGCATTCGGGGTTTTCTAGACAACTAGCAGTCAATTTCCAAAGGGCTAAAATGTCCAAGGTAAATCAGATAAATTTCCAATTCAAGTTTCACTGAATATCTTTTTTCAAAAAGCTATGGAACCGTACTGCATAAAGTAGATGCAAGAGCACTTAGCAATCAGCTCACACTTTTACCTTGCTACTGAACAGGGCATCCTAGGGTAGAGGGTCATTGGAGGTAACAGTGACCCCAGTAATGTTTCTCTCTGCTTATCTGGAGGCATTTTGTGGGTACAGGGCACTGTGCTCAGTCTGGTATCTCAAGAGGGCTGAATTCAGCCTCAGTAGCTTTAAAGTGAGGACCATCTCATGGTAATGTTCTAACTTATCTCTTATGCTCTCTGTCTGGAGATACTTATTTAGAAGTTCTGAGGCATTATTTAGAAAGGCTGATATGGCAGTATGGTAGTATTTAATAAAATACTAGATACTACAGGCTACAAAGATTTCTGCAGGGCCAAAGTGTAACCCTAAAAAGTTCAGCCTAGTTCTGGAGACCTTGAGGGTGATTTGCACTAGAAGAGAAAATCAATGATGTAAGCCATGGTCTCTTGCATGCCCTTGCATTTTTTATAGGTAACGTACACAAACCCAACTTTCCCAGAAGGTGGTAGGAAGGCAGGGTGGGCATTTTGCTTACTCAACGATCCTTGGTCTGCCACAGCAGCATATTCTATGTCTAAGAAGTTCTGCCTATTTTCTCCTTCTCATCTTTCTGCCTCAAAACTCACAGCATTGCAAAGCAATGTCCTAATCCCTGCACTTGCAGACATTGGTCAGACTTGCTTGTGCAGTTTGTGTGAGGGGAAAGACATAGACCTGTTGGAGAGAGTCCAGAGGAGGGCCACAAATATGATCCGAGGGACAGAACACCTCTCCTCTGAGGACAGGCTGAGAGACTTGGGGTTGTTCAGCCTGGGGAAGAGAAGGCTCCAGGGAGAGCTTATTGTGGCCTTTCAGTTCTTAAAAGGAGCTTCTAAGAAAGATGGGGACAGACTTTTTAGCAGGACCTGTTGCAATAGGACAAGGGCTAATCGTTTTAAACTAGAAGAGGGTAGGTTTAGACTAGATCTAAGGAAGACATTTTTGACAATGAGGGTGGTAAAACGCTGGCACTGATTGTCCAGAGAGGTGGTAGATACCCCATCCCTGGAAATACTCAAGTTGGGTTGGACGAGGCTCTGAGCAATGTGATCTAGCTGAAGGTGTCCCTGCTTATTGCAGGGTGGTTGGACTAAACGACCTTTAAAAGTCCTTTTCAACCCAAAGATTCTATGATTCTATGATTTTCTATGCTCTGAATTCTGTGAGGTGGGCATGGTCCTTCAGCCACAGCTACCTAACCAATACATGACTTCCAAGCAGAGGATGCAGAACCAAATGGTTATGTCTAGAGTAACACATTGGAATGGCAAAAAAACTGACTTGCAAAAAGTGTTTGAGAGAAATGAAATTTGAGGGTAGGAAGAAAACCTGAAATATGCAGTCTCTGTGAACTCTCATGCATGAGAAGATGCCCAGAAATGAGTCATCTCCTGCAGGGTGGTAAATGCAGAAATCAAAAATTTTAAAGAAGAAAATAAGAGCAGAGGAGGAAACATACCCATTTTGACATTCCTAAGCAGCAACAGGATAAGCCTTTCACTGAAAAGAACAAATACAAAAGCTATCAGAGTTGACAAAGAAATAGTAATAAAAACTTATGAGACATTAACTAAAAGTGAGGAGTAGAGTTTACATTTTGTTCTAAAGCGGCAAGTATGCCCAGGTGAAATCAATGTTTGAGTCAAAAAGCCAAACCACTGGCAGATAATAACCTGAATATTCTGCTGTTAGAAGAAAGAATGGGACTAAAATTGACCAAAACCAGTGAAAGGACAATTGATTCAGTACAGTACATAGCAATTTACTGATGTCACAAGAGATCTAGTCCCTCGGAGGGAAGATTACCAAAAATCTAATGATGACCAAGCAGCTTAGATACCAGTGGGACTTAAACTCAATATCTCTTCCAAATATCCCATATGTGGAGGAAAATAACTCAAAGGAAATTACTCAAACAATAAGCTGTGTGGACATGGCTTTCCCAACATTGTATCAATGTATGTCTTTAGAAGCTGCTCACTCTTCCTGAGATACTAAAGATGTGGGGGTAAGCGTAAAAGTCAGTATGTTACAGCAAGGTTTCAGATGAAACCTCACAGATGGCTTAGGCTGGAAGGGACTTCTTGAGATCACATAGTCCTACCCCCCTGCTCAAGCAGAGTCACCTAGAGTGAGTTGTCCATGACCATGTTCAGTAGGGTTTTGAATATCTCTGTGAATGGAGGCTCCACAATCTCTCTGGGCAACCTGTGCTAGTGTTTGACCACCCTCATAGTAAAAAAGTGGGGGGTTTGTCCTCAGAATATCATATGTTTTAAGTTTCACTCATTACCTCTTGTCCTATCAGTGGACACTACCGAGAAGAGTCTGACACCCTGTAAACATCTAAAGTGCATGAAAAATAGTTAAGCTGGGGAGAATTCAAGATCAAGCAATCCAAGAACAAAAATGGCATTTCTTAACATCCATCATTCTGACAGGATAGAACAGTCAGTAAGAACTGCATCCAAGATACTTAGTCTGCAAGAAAATATCATCAAATCATATTACTGAGAAAAATATTCCCTTAAGAACCACCATCACAGAAAAGAGACAAGTTTCCTGAACACTAGAGAGACCATATACTAGCCAAATATGAGTCAGGATGTTCAAAATCTACTCTGCAGAAATGACGCATGTAGGAAATTGCAAGGACCCTTTTTGCTGTAAATGATGCAAATACTTCTTTTCTTTGACACCTATCTTCATTTCCAGGCAGTGTCTCCATAGAAAAAGCGATGACACACAAAGATACCTTGCCTGATGCTGTGTATTATCAAACAAAGGTTATTAACTTTCCCATAGTGATGTGCAATTTTCCTTGGAAGATTATATCCTTCCTCCCTGCAGAAGTTATCTGATGTTCTCTTGTCTTCCCCTTTGAACTGTGTCTCACCTGTAAGCACAAGCTCACCTCTCATCTGTGCACCAACAGCTCACAGATCCGCTTTCTGCTCACAAAACCTTTTGGGCCCAGCTAAATTCTTGTTCTGTTTCTCTGATGGTTCCCCATGCATAACCAGCCATCACCTTAAATTAACATGGTAAAAAACCCACTCAGACTGTCTACTGAAGCTCTCCTCAATGCCTCCTTTCTCACAGCTGGAGACATCAGCAATGTTTTATCTGACAGTTGAGGCTATGGCTATGTGGTTCTCTCTGACCATGGCCTCTCTTTAGGGCCTCACATCTGGACTGTGTCTAAAGTTTGCAAACTTGTCCTAACCAACACTGTTAAGAAGCAACCTTCAGCCTGATCGATGTGGCGTGGTGCCATACAGAGCTACTTGAACTGGTTGTGATTTCTGATTCTATTCGAGACAGTCTGCCAGGAGTCCTGCATGAGCTGCTGCTCAGTGCCCTACGCAGACATATAATGCACAGTCATAATTACATGAGCATAACCTGATAGTCTAGAAAGGTCTGCAAAACCTTATATTACATTGCGCATGTTCACATTTTCAGATATGTATTATTGTTCCAAATCATCATTAATACTTTTTGGTGGAGCTGTTACCACGTGAACAATGCCTTAAAGTCTTGGCATTTACCAAATGATGATCAGCTTTATATTAAATAAGTTATTGCCCATTGGAGAAATGTTTATGCAAATGCTAACATGCTTACACTTTATTTTCTTGTTGACAAATTTCATTAGGTAAAGTTTTCTTCATCATGCCCCCAACAAGTTCACACATTTAGTATGCTAAGCTTCATCTCTTATGTAACATGAATAATGAATTTTTTTACAGACTTACGTAATTGCTTCTTAGAGAGAATTAAAAGGATAATGCTAGACAGAATTTGTTATAGCAGCTCATTCAAGAAAGGCAGAATCATCAAATCTTATTTGTTCATTAATATTATAAGCAAAAGCAATCAAGAAAGGAGAAGACCTGTCCTGTGGGGAAAAAATAACTCTCATGTAACAAAGAAAGCTTGAAGTATCCTGGAGCACCAGGTCACAAATCAAATAAATTAAATCTTTGCTTATGATGCAAAAGCCAGAAAATGTCACTGTAGCTACAAGGTTGATGTTACAGGACTGTATTGTGCATGAAATTTTTTAACATTGAGAAAAGAACGCCAAAACCATGTTTATTCTCACTGCTTTCCTCAAGAGGAATAGTTCTTTCTAAAACGTCAAAAGGAGAGACTCTCAAGGTGGGTTGTGTTGCACAAATAGTTTGATGCATTTTGGAATTACTCAAAAGCTGTAGGCATTTTAAGTTAAAAAAAAAATAAATAAATTTAGAGACCAGAAAACTGCATATATAGTTTTTATAAAATTTTACTATTTTAAAATTTTACTATTTTAAAATTTTTACTATTTAAAAAGCATCCCCAGGAACCCATAACGAGAGGTGAAAAGTGAAACCAAAGTTGTCCTCACAGAAGATTTGGGGCTCTGCTCTGGAGAGCTGTAAGGGCATCAGAGCCTGAGCACCAAACCCTTCAGCTTTACCAGGTTTCCTGCCTGAGCACAGTGGAACAAAACACAGTCCCACTGTGAAATGCAGCAGTCCCCTGCAATGTGGAGGTGGCAGCAGCCTTTAGTCCTCCATGTCTGGGGGCTTCCTGGTGGGAGTTTAGTGAACGTTGATGACATTTGCTGGCATTTTCATTTCAGAGAGGCATAGATGTGTTTGTTTCTTGTGTTTGTTGAATTCTTCTCTGCTGATGTGACTGTGTGGTCTCTCTCTCTGACTGACTCACAATCAAGGACAAAGGAATATGTGAAAAAACAGCTACGTTTTCACAATTAGACTTTACAGTGAAATACTGGCTCATAAGTGGGACAAACAGCGAAAGTTTTCTCAACCAATTAAAATAAGTTCTTATATTTTCTTATCTATATTCTTTGCTAATTTTTAGCAAAATATGTGTCTATAGTTTCTTCTGACTCAAACTTCTGTATTTCTTTGACCTGGAGTTTTATTTGGGTTGGAATTTTTCTCTTCAGTTCAAGGCAAGTATTTACTTTTTCGTAGTTGCACCCTGTATTACTAATAGCCAGAAACTGAGACCTGAAAGAAAAACTGAATCCTTCCTGATTCCTGGGCCCATCCTATGCACTCACAACATGTACACATCGCTTGTGATAACCCAGTGTTAAGCAGCACTTCCAAACTGTAAGACCAAGTCGATGGACATCAGTCAGGAGCCCCTGCTGGAAAGCACAGCTCAGGACAAATTGCACAGCATTAGAGGTAGCGTACTGATGAGGAATTTCCAGCATTTTCCCAAACTCAAAATTCAAAGGTAATTATTTGCCCCTCAGGACACCAGCTGGCAATTGCCTACTGCCCAGGAAGGATGTCATCTCACTACGCCATGGCTGCCTGCCCAGGCTGTCCTGGTTTCAGCCAGGGTAGAGT
>NW_010557366.1:313-2217 GCF_000687285.1 Phaethon lepturus | reverse complement strand
CCCCGCCCCCCAGCGCGTTTCAGCCCCCCCCCAAGGGGTGCTGAGCTGCGGTGGGACCCCCAAACCCCACGCGAACGCGGAAAGCTTTGCGTTTAGTGTTTTCCACAGGTCTGTTTTGCAAAGGTTCGGTCAGGGACCGGGCTGGGATGTTTTACACGTCAAAGATTAAAGCGGCTTTCCTCTCTGCCCCCCCTCCATGCTTTTATTCCGAAAAGAACCCGAATAGTTTGCGCAGCGCTAGGAAGGCTGGAAATGCCCGAGTACGTGGCCAGTGGTGAGAAGGGCTTCACTGAGCTCCCAGCGTCGCTCCAAGGGCTATTCCAGGACAAAAGGGTCATCCCCATTAAGCCACCCCCGCGCGGCCCCTGAACCGGTCTGTCCTCAGCCCGTTGGGGCCGGGAGCACGGACGGGCCCACCACCGTTACCCGAGGGTCTCGCTGTCTCGTCACGCACCCAGGTGTCACCCGCTGGCACGGCTCTGCCGAGCCGAACACCTCAAACCCCTGGGGACGGCGGCTTTGGAGACGAGAGTCCGGTGCCAAGTGCCCGGGTGTCCTCCTGTCCCCGCGGGGACGCGGGCTGTTCAGCATCGTGACACACGCACACGCGCTCAGGAGGGAAACCTTTTTGTTCGTGGGTGGCGGCGGGTGCAGAAATTACCTTGAGGATGACGACAAGAGTGACGTCCAGCGACCCGGAACAACGCTGCCAGCAAGCACCGTCCGAAGGGCTGACATTTAGGGCATTAACTACTCCCCAGCCGGAGTGCTCGTCGTCCTGCCCGTGCACCGGGGTCTCTGCGCTCCCCCCCGCCGCCCCAGCGATCACCGGGGTGCATCGCTCTTGCACAGAGCTGGCAGTGTGTGCACGGGAGCGTGCCACGCCTGTGCCTTTCCGCGTCCAGCCTTTGCACAACCGATCAACTCTTGCGTGCCAGATCCGCCCTTGCCCGCCTCGCCTCTGCGTGGCTGGCTGGCCTTTAAAAGACCGACCGGCACGTCTCGCCCTCGGACAACTGTCCGGTCCTTGCACAACTACTTAGTTCCTGCATGATGGATCATCGTCACCCGCAGCGCTCGCGCGCCTAGTCGTTGCACGCCCGGCCCTCGCGTGATCCCACACGGCCGATCAGCCCTTGCACGTCCAACCCTTGCACGCTCAGCACTGGCACTGCAACCCAGCCCTGCCGCAGCTGCCCAGCCCTTGCACGCCTGGCCCTTGCACGCCTGGCCCTTGCACGGCTGCCTAGCCATAGCATGTCCAGCCCCTGCACACCCACCCCTAGCTCAGTGGCCCGTCCTTGGCACACTTGCATGGCTGCCCTGTGTTGGCACATCCAGCTCTTGCACACTCAAGCCCTGTACAAGTACCCGGCCCTAGCACAGCTGCCCAGCCCTTGCACACCTGGTGCTTGCACAGCTGCCCATCCCCTGGCACATCCAGCCCTTGCACGAGTGCCCTGCATTAGCACTCCCAGACCTTGCACACATAATCCTTGCATGACCACTCAGGCCTTGCACTGCTGCCCAGATGTGGCAAATCCACACCTTGCACAACTGCCCGATCCTTGCACAGCTGCCCAGCCCTGCCACATTCAGCCCTGGCATGTCTCTCCTGCCCTGGCACGTCCAGCCCTTGCATGCCCAGCACTAGCACTGCCACCCCTTGCACATCTGGCCCTTGCACAGCTGCCCATCCCTGGAACATCCATCCAGCCCTCGCGTGACTGCCCAGCCCTTGCACTGCTGCCCAGATGTGGCACATCCAGCCCTTGCACAACTGCTCAACCCTTGCACAGCTGCCCATCTCCGGCACATCCAGCCCTTGCACACTCAGTCCTTGCACAACTGCCCGACTCTTGCACAGCTGCCCATCTCCAGCACATCCAGCCCTTGCACACCCA
>NW_010557366.1:0-215 GCF_000687285.1 Phaethon lepturus | reverse complement strand
GGCCCCCCGGCCAGCCCCTGGCAGAGCGGCCCCTCCCTGACACACCCAGCCCTTGCACACCGAGCCTTGCACATCCACACCTTGCACAACTACCCGACCCTTGCACAGCAGCCCATCCCTGGCACACCCAGCCCTTGCACACCCAGGCCTTTCCTGCCCGGCCGTGCCACACAGCCAGCCCTTGCACACCCCTCCCCTGCACACCCCCCCCTCCG
>NW_010557365.1:0-732 GCF_000687285.1 Phaethon lepturus | reverse complement strand
TTCATTAATATTCTTATTGTCATTGTGATTTGGTTTGGAAAGATCAGTGTTACCATAAACCATATTATAACTATAAACAGTTCGTTAGCCTGTAGAGTTTTTAGAAAGTCTTAGCTTCAGCGCTCCCGTTGGTACAGATGTCCACCGTTCCTCTGGTGGAGCTCCCTTCACTCTTGTGTAGTGGATCCAGGAGCTGATCCGTTCTACTTTTCTTTTAGTGGTTCATCCTTCTAGGTCCAGATGTAAACCCAATCTCCAGGCATGAAGTTATGTACCGGAGCGTTCAAAGGAAGTGGTGCCCGCTGGTTGAGATACCTGTGTAAAGAGGATAATACCCACAAGAGAGAGAACAAATAATCTCTCAAAATTCCTTCACCTTTAATGTGTATCTGATCACTCCAGCTACCCACCTCATTGCCAGGATATAGTTTTCCATATAGTATTTCAAAGGGGCTTATCCCTTCTCTCACTCCTGGAGTGATCCTAATCCTCATCAGGGCAACTGATAGGATATCTACCCGTTTAAGCTGGGTTTCTTGACATACTTTGGAAATTTGTGTTTTAAGGGTCTGATTCATTCTTTCTACCTTCCCACTAGACTGTGATCTCCAAGGGGTATATAGATCCCATTTCAGTTGTAGGAATCTCAACACTCCTTGGATTATTTATAAAATAAAATGAGGTCCGTTATCAGAGAACAGGCCCTCAGGGATTCTGAATTGGGGAATTATT
>NW_010557364.1:1574-2021 GCF_000687285.1 Phaethon lepturus | reverse complement strand
CCTCCGTCCCCTGGGCACTAGAGGCGCCCGCGGCGATGAGCTGCACGCCAGCGCGCCTGGAGTCGCGCTCGCTCGGAGCGGAGACGCGCGTGTTCTACTTGCTTGTGCATCTAAAAGCAGACACAAGTGGCGCTTATTCATTTGAGTCCACCTCTGAATGCACTTAACAATTCAAGTCCAATTAGTTTTCAGAGTGCCCAGGTAGGAAGTAATCATTAAAAACATGTAAATTAAGTTACTGGGGAGCTTAATAGATTAGTCATCGACTTTCTAGCTTATGTTGGCTCTTAACCTTCAGCTTAAATTAATCACCAACAATTTCTCTGAACTACGAAAGGTTAGAGCCCGCGGGCTGCCGCATCGCTGGAATGAGCCACCGTGCCGGCGAGCGGGCAGGGGCCGAGCAGCCGCGCCAACGAAATCGTTAGTGATAGGGCAAGAGGAAAT
>NW_010557364.1:441-1363 GCF_000687285.1 Phaethon lepturus | reverse complement strand
CTTTTCCAACCTTAACGATTCTGTGATTCTGTGACGAGCGGATTGCTCGGTTGCTGCAAGCGCTTCGTTTGCGGGTAACGAGCTCCTGCGCCCGAGCCGGGGGGCTGCCTTCTGGCGGGGGGCTTCCCCCCCAGGCACCCAGAGCCCAAAGCCGTTTATTGCGTTTCCCACCCCGCAATTAACCAACTCTCGGTTGCAGCTGGGATCAGGAAGAGTTAATCTGAAATTACGGGGGGGACTCCAAAGAGATGCCCGAATAGATCAGGAGGTGCCCGACGGGAAGATGGAGGCTCCTGGGTGGCACAAGCCTCTCGGTCTGCGCTGGGGGAGCACCCGCGGAGCCCCCCGCAGCAGCTTTATTGGGGAGGGCAAAATGAAGGAAATAGCATCTAAAAAGATATCAGGCCGTGGGCATTTGAAAAAGCTATTTCTAAAATTGCAATTACCAGGGAAGAGAACAAATTACCACTTCAGGGACCGTCGCACATGGAGAACCAGAGCTTTGGGAAATAATCAGAAGAATATATTCACAGAAGTGCATTATTTATATTGAAACATTTTAAAGCAAAGGTCACAAGGAGAAGCTGAAGATTAGTAAATAGGAAAATGCAAGGATCACTTTACCGCCGTAACGATTATGGTCCATTTTGATTACGACTGCATTAGTCACCAAGACACGTAAGCCGCCGCGGATCAGCGCCGGGCGCAGGCCTTTAGGAGTTAAGGAGACGAGGGAGCCTCACGCAGCCCTCGGCGGCGCCGTCCCTCGCTCCTGCTCTGGACCAACGACCTGCACCGTCGGCCTCCGCCGCAGGAGCCTTCCTGAGCGAGGAGCCCTCCTCCGCGCGCCCTTCGGGCAGCGTCACCTTCGAGAAGGGCCTCCCCCGTCTCTGCGGACCCCCGACACGGTCCCCGGGACCTC
>NW_010557364.1:0-267 GCF_000687285.1 Phaethon lepturus | reverse complement strand
CGATGCGGCAGCCCCGTTATCCCTGTTCCCTTCCGTGCCTTTCGGAGATGACTTTTTGCAAGAGGGCTGTCTCTTTTTTCCTCCCCTTTTTGCTGTCGTAGATGATTTTTAACGCTGCACCAACCCATCCGGCTTCCCCCGGCTCCAGCTAAGCTGTTTCGAAGGGCTTAAAGCTCCTCCTGGCTGGTGCCAAAGCCCGCCCGAGGCAGGAGGTGACGGTGCGGGGACGTCTGCCCGGCCCCCGGGGTGCCACGGGGCGCAAGCGGA
>NW_010557363.1:0-17965 GCF_000687285.1 Phaethon lepturus | reverse complement strand
TCCTCATTATTTTTATTATTATTATTGTTGTTTTTAATAATAATTTAGATTATGATTATTCCATTCTACTCTTGTTATTCTTATCCTTATTCGTTATTATTCTTGTTCTCGTTCTTGTTCTTGTTCTTATTCTTTAAAAAAGCCCACCCTCGTCTGGTGTTGCATGGGCCTGGGCAACATGCTTGGTGGAAGGACTGCCCAGAGATGTGATTCACCGCCTGCGACGTGGAGATTAGCTGGACATTCTGGTTGCCCCGATGGGATTCTCCAGCATTTCTTCATTGAAAAATTGTAGGGTTAGAGTGGCAGTTTTGGGGGAATAGCGATAAACTGTGTGTGGTGGCAGAGGGACAGTGTTTTCAAGCTTTTGTGAAGCACCAAAAGGAGCTACTTGGCATGAAGAAACACCAAGCTGTTTATTTAGAATGATACATAACTGTTCCCAGGTCTGATCCAAAGCTGCTACCGTCAGGGAAAATATTACAAAGTTTGGTGGACTTGGGTTGCTCATCCGCATCCTGACGTTCTCAAGCACAGTCAATTTCTTTTTATCTTCTATTCTTGACATTTGCCTGGTAACAGTCCTCTCTGCTGCAACGCAGCTGTTTCTAATACTTGAATATATAGAATTCTAATACTTGGGTAGCCTAATACTTGGGTGTATATAATTCCTCCACGATTTTCCTGCATCCTGTAGATTAAAAACATCTGTTTGGAGTCCAAATGGCTGTGTTCCTCGCCCTTTTTTTTTGTACACAGCAAACAAAATATTTTAATGATTTTACCATGAAAAGGAATAAAAATTAATAACTTAAGAATAATGCAAATGAGTTAGCCTTTTCAATCACTGTATGTTCAAGCCCCTGAATGTTCTCCAACATTACCATTAGTATCTGATTTTTCGGTCCTTGCTGTTGCTCAGGCTGCAACTTCTATTCCTCGAGTTGTGGGAGCTTGAAAAATGCATTTGGTGAGTGAGTTCACTTAGGAAAAAAAATCACCGAGTCTGCCAGAGCTGTCAACAAGGAAAGTATGCCGAGACCGTAAAATATGCAGGCTCAGAGGGGAGTGGACAAATTTTAAAGGAGCAACCTAAACAAAATCCTTCTGTTTCCACTGGCTCTCCCTGGCAACACTACCTGATACGCCCTTCCTAAGACAGTCGTGTTTCTAAAGGGCTGCTGGTGTCTGCCCTTCTCGGTACAGGACCTTGCCCAGCTTGCTTCCTTGCTCTCTCTCTTCTTTTGGGCTGTGACCTTGGAGCCTAGGCAACGAGGAGGCATTTTTGCAGAGCGCAGCAGCTCACCTTGCTGTGGCAGGGTCTAACGTGCTGTCGGTGGGTGGGTGAGAGAAGGGCAGGGGTTCAGACTGGTGGCAGGGTGCATGCTGCTGCCGGTGCTGCCTGCAGTAGAGGCGTGAGATGCTGGCCTTGGCGGCGGAGGGGAGGGACGGAGAGAGGCTGCTGCCTCCAGCAGTGCCACTGGTGCCTTTTGCTCTCCTGGCAGCCTTTTCCCTTGCAAAGCCAGAGGAGCAGCAAGCCCAGCTCTCCTCCCTGACTCTGTTTCAGCTCCAATCCTTCTCCAATCCTTCCTCTTTCCCCATGGAAGGAGCAACCCAACTCTGTCCATGCCCAGCTATATATCTTTCCTGTGGCAAAATCACTTCTTTTTTTTTCAAAAAAATTTTTTTTTCTTCAGTTTTGATGAGCTCTGGCGAAGCCCTGGCCTGGCTGTGGTCCTGCCTGCTGGACAAGCTGGCTCTCCATCCCATCTCTGGTTTGCACTTCGGAGCCTGTCTCCCCAGGCCTTTCTGCATCAACCTTCTAATGTACGTGGCACATAAGCATGATGGAGAACACAGGTACGCTGTCTTTGTAATCTAAATAAATACTCTCCTGACTCCTGTTATGAGTCTTTTGCAAAGGTTCTGCAGGTTTTTGAGTGTTTGCAACTCCCAGCCCTGTGCATCCTAGGGAAGAGCTGCAAAGCCCCACGGTAGCCAGCGCAAAATCCGAAGTATGGCTTCCTGGTTAGTCCTCTGAGCTGGCAAAGCCAAGCCGGGGACACCAGCGTGGATGTAGCTGCAAGGCTCGTCGGCACCCGCCGCAGAGGATTCCTGGGGGTCCCTGTGGCCTGGGAAGTGCCATGCCTGCCCAGCCTTGCTGCTCGGGTCATAAGCCCTGAGGCCATGCCATGGGGAAAATGGGTTTAATGAGACCCGGAGTGAGATGGCCCCAAACCGGTACCTCTCCCAATCTGCCACTAAATTCCATCTGTGGGTTTTGACACCAGCCGTCAGCTCCGATTACCTGTCGTATTTGTAACAATGCTGTCAGGCTGGCTGAGCTGCCAGCTCTCGGAGGAGTCAGAGACTTTTTATGCAGGTTTGGGGGTTTTTTTAGTTTTGTTGATTAATTCAGCAGGGTGGCGGAGGAGGGTTTTTTGCCAGGTTGCAATGCGGGTTTTAATGGTGAGAAACTTTCTAGAGGAAAACATTTTATGTTTATTTAGAAAGAAGAAGTATTAAAGAGATTAGATTTATCAGGGTCATCTGATGTAAGTCAAGAGTTCGTTTCATATAAAATCAATGTTCTTGAATTATACGGACAGAAATTGGAGGTAACTCACTCATTAGTCACGTGGTACTCAGGATAATAAATATTTGATGCTGGAGCATTACTGATAATTTATTAGGCATGGAGTAATAGGTAAAACAATATGACAGGAAAGGAGGAAGAGGGGAATCAATAGAGGAAGGAAGAACGGCCGGGACCGTACGGGTCATCCTTAGCTTACTGAATTTCACGTGGAAGCTCCGCCTGACGTCAGCGGTATGGCGTCAGGCCCTCTAGCTGTGCGAACACAGGTAGGCGAAGGGCTGGTGCATGCGAAGAGCTGTGGGAGGAGAGCCCAGCAAGGGAGGGGGGTGCCTGGAGGGGGCTGATGCCTGCTCCAGCAGGGCAAGGGAGAAAACAGAATATGCGTGGGATGGGAGGCAGTGATGCGGCGTCTGCTGGCACCGGGACCAGCCATCTCTGCACCCAGCGAGTGGCTGAAGACATGCAGCTCGGTTGCCTCTTGTTGGAGGGGTTCTCTGAGGGCTGGTCCTGGGTGATGGTAACATTTCCCTCCTATCGGTCTGCTGCTCGTGTCGCAGTGCCGTTGCTCGTAACATTGGGGCCTGCTCCGCCTTTCAGCCAGGGTGGTTTGAAACTGGCCAAAAACTTCTGGGGAAACGGAGACCGGCCTGGCCGGGTCATTAAACACGTGCGGTGACCGAGTCTTGTGTTATCAGGCAGCGAGGCCAAAAACGCTGGTGGGCTTTGTCCCAGCAGAAGGCATTTCCCCGTTTCCCCCGCTTTGGCCCCGAGCTGCTCCTTCCAGTGGCGCAGCACAGAGAAATTGGTGCATCATCCCTTAACGTTGCCTTTTGATTTTTTTTTAAATAAAATTGAATGTCTGTTAGGAGCCGGTCTCACCGGCAGCACCCAGTTTGTGTTGTGCAGTGAAAGCATTAGAGAAGAAACGTAATGGGTGAGAGAAACGGTGACTGATTTACTGCATTGTCTTTGGCGCTGAGCAGCCAGTCTGGCCCAGTACAACTAACCCAACTCCGCTGACCAGTAAATGCAGTGGATTATGGATGGCCTTTCCTTTCGCAATAGTTACTAGTACTTATGTTTTGGGAAGGTATCAGTTTCTCGGGTGTGGTGTGGTGTTTTGCATATAGGAGCAGGCATGGGGCTGGAGAGGAGGAACCGCTTGCTGCCTCGCGGCTCCTGGGGCGAGGGGGCAACACGAGAGGCTGCATGCAGCGTGGCGGGTGCGCGGAGTATTTAGCATGAGGCGAGCCAGCGGAAACCCACCACCTGTGTGCAAGGTGGATTGGGGTCTGGGCAGCGTGGGGGGGCTTCTGCTGGGAGAGTGAGGCTAGTGGAAAGGGAGCGGTAGAAGGAGGCTGCAGCATCCTCCTCCCCGGTGCACTGGCAGCACGAGCCTTTGGGAAGCGGAGCGGAGAGAAGCTGTGGGTGAGGCAGAGACCCCCCCGTCCTGCTGCGCCGTCCGTGGGGTGCGTAGGGGAGCCGGGCATCGTGCCCTCCCTGCAAGGGCTCTGCTCGTCCCAACGGCCATCCAGCCCGCTCCTGAGGAAGCGAACGCCCCAGGGCCTGGCTCCTAGCTGGCAGCTCCATGCAAGCTGGGGTAACTGTCTTCGGAGAGCCAGTGTGTAAGAGTGGGAAATTTGGAGAGTCGCTGCTGGGAGAAATTTTAATATTTGGGGAAAGAGAGAGATGAGGCTGTCTGACGGGAAATGCATCATCATAAAATAACATGAAACTGCAATTTTGCTCTCTTGTGCAAATGGTATCCAGTGGAACTTAATATACAACGAAGAAATCCACTTCCAGTTTATCGGCCAGACTAAATCATGTTATGCACAGGAGACTTCCTTTTGCTGTGTGCCAAATAGTAATAATTCTGTGCAGACTTGTAGACAACAACAAAAAAAACCACATAAAAATACCATATGTGCCAGGCATTTTCTGTGTATTTCCTCAGACATTTGAGGAGCACAATAATAAACTATTTTTTTTTTCTCTTTGAAAAGCAAATTAAGTTTTGTGAAAGCGGAAGGAATAGTTTCCTTAGCTTCAGATAAAGGAGAATATTTCAGCTGCTTGGTTGAACTTTTTAGCAGCTCGGACAAAAGCGAGGTCAGGACACCAGCAGATACAAATGGAACAGCATATGGCCAGTCAGACCGGACTTGCCAATTTGTTGTATTCACCTAGCGAATATGTGGGGCATGGAGCAGGATAAGCAAGTCCATTAATATCAGAACAAGAAAAGATAGGGAGGTGATATTAAAAGGACATGAAGAATGGCAGGATCTGCAGGATGGGCCGTGGTTGCCTGCGGGGAACCAGCTCTGCTTTTAGAGCAGAGAACCAGCTTCATCCTTGAAACCTGCTCCCATGGCCAGGCCTTCGCGGTGGGTGCGAGGATCTGCAAGGTCACTCAGGACCAGGGAACTGGCGCTTGAGGGAGGGTTTTCTTGTTGGTTTTGGTGAAAGCCTTTTCCAACTGGAAGATGGGCTTTTTGGAAGTGTGATTAAAACGCACACCGACTTTTTTAATTTGCTCCAAAGGTGCCAGGTTCTTTTGAAGACAATGCTGTTTTTTTCCCCCCAATTTCAGATCAAAAATTGTATATGCAAGCAGAGCTACTTTCTCCTTTCATTGTTGGATATTTCTGGAAAAACGGGAGGTAGTTGTCAGTGAAAAGCAGAGATAGCCTGTCTGCTTTCTCTTTTTTCTTCCACTAAAAGAGAGTAAAAATTAGAATGCTTTTAAGAATTCAAAGCTGAATACGCATTCTGGGATACTTTTTATTACAATGCATTCTCAATTATTTATTGTCTTTTGCAATAAGAGAGCAACCTTCTTAGAAAGGACAAGGATGGTCTGTGAAGACTGGCAGAGGGTTCCTTGTGTTGCTGTATGGAGATTGCTCGAGGTGATGCCCCTTCCTAACAGAGGGGAAATTTTCTAGTGGCAAATCGGGGTTTATGATCAGTATGGTGCTAAAAAGGAGTCCCCCTCTATCTGGCATATCCCTTGGGATTGTCATTATTGGTAAAAAGCTGAAAGAAGAGCCTTTCCTACTTTGTAATCAGGCTGTTTGGAAGAAGATGATAATGAAATCACATTTAATGGAAGCTAATAGAACATTAATTATGTGAAAAGCAGGTGAATTGAGGAGATCTGTTTTCTGCAGATAACTGGGGAGACTCAAGCCACTTTTGGTCTGCAGACACATGGCCACACATATCCCTTGAATCTTTTATTTGGGATGAGCTATAATGGACCTGGAATCTAGATAGTGTCTTTCCTTCATTGCTGAGGGAAAAGCTGTCATGTTGTGCCATGCGACTTCATGTTGTTCAAATGACATCGCAGGAGATAACAGCGCAATGCAAAGCCAAGTGTGATAAATATGACATGGCATGTCCAAAACAATACTTGCTTTTAGTAGATCAGTTATCCTTTAAAAGCCAGCATTTAGGTTTGTCCTTAGATAATTCAATAGCTCCTGTCTCTGGTAGGAATGATGTCAAGCTGAGTTACTGTTTCCGATGAACAGAGATGATGGGACGAGATGGCATGAAAAGGATGAAAGAACAGCAGACTCTGGGTGCGCATCCCAGAGCTCTTTCCCGAGTACCTGGTCAAGGCGAGGTTCGTGGGGCTGAGCATGACAACTGTGTGAGAAATAGTCAAATGGGATCTGTGATGGGCCAGCTGGTCCCGGTGACATCATGCCTGCATTAAGGTAGTGGAAGAAGAACGAAAGAAAAACAGATCCCCACACGTATGGTAAGCTGTGTGAATTGAGTAATTGAGGAACTGTTGAAATCAAATTATTAAAAAACAAACTGGGACTTGAACTTTGACCAACTAGTTTGTCATGAAAACTGCATCTGGTGTGACCTGGCAGAGCTCCAGGGAGAAGCCAGCTGCTCGCCCCGCTGGGAGAGCCAGGGTCAGAGATCTTGTGAAAAGTGAGGGTGCGTCCCAGGCCTCCAGAGTTACTCCCTCTTCACAGAGGAATATTCTGAAAATGGTTTATGTACATGAAAACCAGAAATCTAGGCTGGAAGGATCTTGGGTATTTGACAGTATTTTCTCTCCTTCTCTCTTATGTTCTCTCTTTCCTGCACTCTCCCCTTGCTGGCTTATCTATGGCCTATGCATGCTACTAGAACATGTCTGTTCTTGATGATAGGGATTTCAGTGATTGAAAACACCTATTAAGTTAGTTACAGAAAAAGTTGCATATTTTTCAGAGCCCCTATTGAGAGTAGAAGAAAAAAAGAAGGTTAAATCAGGTACCAAGTATCTGCGGTGCATAGTATTAATACCTTATTTATTATGGTGCAGCTATTAAGTATTTTTATTCAGCAGTATTGAATAAGCAGAAAAGCATCTACATAGGACATGGCGAAAATGTCAGGCTGCAAATTAGTTTATTTGTGCAGTGAGCACCGAGGATTTGAGACCCACTCTCTCGCGTGCTGTGGTGCTCGAGGTTACAGGCGCTGCACCCACATTCAAGTCAAAGCCATGAGCGGGGTGAACTTGGTTTTTAACCCGAGTGCAGTTCACCAGGAGTCGTTTCCATGTATAGGCTGCAGAACTGAACCCGTGGTGCTGTTCAGTGTTTCAGATGTCCGCTCGCTTGTGCCCTGCCGCAGCGTATAACTCAACCTGCTGCTGCGGACCTCCTGTGGCTGCCCCCTGAAGGAGCTGCCTGCTCCAGAGGTACCGGCAGGCTGCTGCAGCGGCGAGGCGGCCGTGCGTCTTTCCCTGCAAGGACTTTATTTTAGGTTGTGGATCTTTAACTACCAAGGTCTGACTCCGTCCACAGGCTGTGTGGCCAGGCTCTCTGGAGGTCACTCGGGCAGTAATTCAGGGCTGCAGCCACGTAAGGGTTACTCCTGCTGGGAGAAAGGGTGGTGAAGCGGTTACACTGGGTGCACTCTGCCTCTAACAATCCTTCGCCAAAGCCCCTTCTGTTTTCCCATGTTGAATGCGTTTGAAGAAGATCTTAGAATAGTTTTGTGTTCTCCGGGTGGCTACGGAAGCAGTGTGGCCAGGCGGCAGGTGGGGTAGCCTTCTTCCATGCTGGCCTCTTGCTGTGTGTCCAATCTGGATGCCTGAACAGATCAGCCCTGAGATCTCTGCTCACGCTGCCAACACAAAGATCAATTAGTTGCTGTCGTGCAGGTACTCTAAGGAGGAGACCAGCGCACTACAAACTGGTCTGGACCTGCAGAGCCATTCTGTGTCTGTCACCGAGGAGCTATCAAAGAGCAATGACCTTGTTGCTAGTATGCAACTGAGATGGATGTGATGCGATGACCCACATGTGTAAGACTCCATCCCATAATTAGTCCTCCAAACCACCCAGCTGCTCTGCCATTGCTCTTCGACTGGCTCTCGCCCCGGTTGCATACCCACGCAGTGCTGCTTGAACACGTCTGCAAAAATTTCTCAGAAGTGGAATATAAATCAGTGGCAGCGGTACCCACCCCCGGCTGCGCAACGCCAGTGGTAGGCAGGTCCCCCGGTCCCACGGCTTCCCCTGCGAATGGAGATTCATCTCTTCTGCCTTTCATCAATTAGAAGGGGAGGACGGGGGAGCTCGGGCGTTTAGGGCACAGGAGGAGTACGCGGGCATCTCCTCTAGCTTAGTTTTCCTTAGCATAGGATTTTTTGGTAGTGAAGACCTATTGCTAAAGGGACATCATCCCTCAAAAAAAGGCAAAATCAGAGCATTTTCCCCACTGAATCTTCTAACAGCATTGCAGATTGCTGAAAGAAGGGTTGGGAAAATTAATTTTCACCTGGGGAGGGCTTTTTCCTCCTAGCTTGCTTTCTCCACAGAATCTCACTTTTCAGCTGCTTTGTTGCTTGCCAGGAGTAGTAGCAACAAATCCAATATGGAATGGGAGCAGGTAAGACTGTGGAAGGGGAAAGTGGTGGTCGATGAAATGGAGCACCAGGATTTTGTTTTTTTTTGTTTTTTTTCCTCCAGAAAAACTCCCTTTTATAAAACCTATAGGGGGGAAAAAAAATCAATTGGCATTATGCTTTAGTAAAGTGCATCCTAAAAAGTCATACATTTAAAAGAACAAAAAAAACCTGGTTCCTGACTGCTAAACATGTTTTCCCAACCTCAGAGCTTCACTAATAACTCTACTATGTTTCCTAGCACTAGGCATCATAGCAACTATTTTGCAGTGTACTGCTTTACAGTGCTACGGCGGGTTGGTTTGTTTGTTTGTTTGTGAATGATCTCTAGGCATCTGAGGATACCCCAGTGGGTTAAGGCAAGCAAGATGCTTTAGTGTTATTCTCAACCCTATTCAGCTTTTAACCCTCATGCACAGAAAGCAAAAAAGCTGGCTGTTGTAAATTAACTACATGTAACTCCAGGCACTAACATGAATGGAAATACTGGCTTCTTTAACTGACTGTGATCTAAAATATCATTCAAGGGACTCAGAAAAGTATCTTCTGCTCTTGGACAACACCCAGCTGAATGGGAAGTGTAAGAGAAAAAAAGCTAAATTCTGCACTAAAACATAGCACTCTCTCCATCCTCTCTCTCTCTTTTTACTTAAACGCTGATAAACATTTCCCCCGTTTATTGTCACATCAGTCCATGGTTTTGTGCAGTGCAGCAGCATGTAATTCAAGGTAGCACAATCTAAAGCAGCAGCATGCTTTAAAGCTGTACATCTTCCCAGCTTTGACATCACTGGGCCAGACAGCAGGTCTGCACCTTCTGCGGCTTTAATGAGGTTTGGGAGGACTGAGCAGAGAGAGCAGTGTTGCTCTCCATGTCATTCGCCATATATGTGTTTGTGAGAACCCTGCATCCATGAGAACGCTCCATCTTGAGATGTAAGAGCGTGGGATGTTAATAAAAATTAAAAACAAACAAAAAAAAAAGCTGCTGGCCAAGTTGCACTCAAGGTATTTGCCGTAGGGATGATGCAGGAGGTTTGCGGTGAGTTGTTGGGTGAGTTGAGAAGTCAGATCCAGACCAAAAAGAAGATAAGCACATTTTCTCCACTGAATACCTTTGGCAAATATTTCCACATCTTCTCCAGTTACTAAATATGGTAATATTTAAAGAATTAAGAGCAGAATGTAGGTTGTAGGAGGTTAAAGAAGTCTTTTGGAGTCCAGCTTCCCGAATAATTTTCCTCTTGCAGAAATCTGGTTGCCTTTCGAATCACCCTGTTTAGAATGCATTTACTGATCGTTATCTTGTGGGCTTACACCCCGTAACGAACTCTTCCCCGCCGCCATTCAGAGCACGGTCCTCCCGGAGCTGGTGGGCTCGGCCGCGGCCGTGGCTGGTGTGCGCGGGTGGTATCGCAGCTCCATCTTCCCCCTTCCCCAACACCCGCCACTTCGCTTCCTCTCCTTTCGCTTTTAAAGGACAGCCGAAGTGTTTCAAGTGTTGAAGTCCCTGTCTCACTGAAATTGCTCTCGACTGGCTGATTTCCTTCGCTTTACAACTCGTAATTAATTAGGAAAAGGTTAATAACACACCTTCTAGTAGCTTCTCTCCGATATTATTCAGACCATGGTTATCTTTCCCTGCCTCCCTCTTTCCTCTGGCTCTCCTGTAAAAATGGCTTTTCAGGATTAGGTGGTTTCTGATCTCCGTGGTTTTGTCTGTTGCCTCGTACGTCTCTTCAAAAGCCTATTACCAGTGTCACTTCATGTGAAATCCGTGTAATTATTTTTTAGGTTTGAAAGGTTTTTACTTTTAAAGGGCAAGCAACACCTTTCGGTAGTCTTTCCAGGGGCATTAAAACACGTGGGTATTTCCAAACACAGCAGGAGGAGAGGTTTCACCATTTGCAGTGCCGGAGCATCTAGAAGAGCTAGCTGGTGTCCCCTGATGTTTTCTTTGTGGAGGATGCCAGTCATCTGCAGAGGCTTTCCAGAGCCTAATTTTAAGAGCATTTTAAAGAAATCTCTCCTTTGGTTACAAACAGAGACTACCCAGGTAAGGATGGATGTCTGAAGTCTATTGTGTGTGGCCTCCTAGGAAAATGCAAGGTAAAAAAATTAGTTTAGAAAATGTCAAGACCTTTTTCAAAGTATTTATTTATTTATGGATTCAGGGTTTTGTTTTCTCATCAAAAGTATTAATCAAATTTGGCACGGCTTCACCAGTTGACCAGGTCGGTCTCAGTTGTCATCAGAGGTTATTCAGCATCCCCAAATTCTGCTGGGTACGTCCAGCAAAATCAGGGGCCACGATAGGTTCTTCTTTCACAGATCTTTGCCCTACAATAGTTTAATTTTCTGCGTGCCAGGAGCATGGGGGAGCGGCGTGGCGCAGTCAGTAAGTGGTGCTCCGTTAGGGGCAAGCCACCAAAGCCTGGCTGCTGGCCGGCACACCATTGCTGCTTGCTCTCGGGAAAGATCTTCAGGCATGGGTTATTTGCTCTTTGTGACTGCTGCTCAGTGAGCCAGTGCCTTTCTGCTGTTCCCTTCGGGGAAAGACTACAAAAAGTGGTAGAGGGGCAGGAATAATCCATCTTTGAGGCTCTTCTGATGGGACTGGAGATTTAGGTGGTATTTCTTAGTTCAGTGAAGGTTAGTGTTGTGTAACATTGTCGGTATTGCTAGTCCACCAGGCTATGGTTAATCTGTTTTGTCATCAGAGAATGTCAATATGCACCAAAAAAACCCCCATCTAGAAACACTTACTAAATAAGTACATCAAGCAGCCAAAGGTACAGGGATGTGGAAGGGCTGGTCCTGCCAGCAAGAGGACAATAACTAGCACCTGGGGGGCTTTACGTGTTCTAGTACCTCATGGGGAGGCAATACTGTTTTCACTGACGTGGATGAGTATTTGTGAAGCTCTGAGAAGGTAACATAGGGCACCTATGCAATAGGCGATATACAAATACATCCTGCATCCATTGAACTGACCTTTAGTATTCCTACAGTTTGGTGTGTAAAGCACACGCAGCTCCACCAGGCTTCTAGTCCCTGGAGTTCTCACAAGGGTGAGATAAGGACATGGTCAAGAGGTTCCTTCACTGTCTTTCTATTTTTGATAGGAGAGGGTTGGAAGTACTTCAGCTGTGCTGCTGAACTCCTCTTTTTGAGACCTCTTAGTATTTCTTAGTATTCTGGTTTTTGCTTACTTTATTCAAGTACTAATTATGGCAACATTAATATAGACCGATTCTGATACTGAAGAAGCATGCGCCAACATTTGGGAAGACATACTGCTAAGTTACTTTACAGCCGTCCTTGACGGAAGAGAGGCTGGAGGTGTACAAGGAGACGAACTTGGGGGCATTGGGAAGGCTTTAGGCAAACCCTTGCATTTGAAATTTGAACTAATTAAACAGGGAGAAGCAACAGAACTGTTGGCAGGAGCAACAGGAGCAGAAGGGAGAAGTTTCCGCTCTAGTGAGTCCCTGGTTACAGGTGAGCAGGAGGCAAGAGGACATGGGGGAAAGACAGGTGGGAAAAACAAGGTCCCTGTGCTTGCTGTTGCTGCTCAAAGCAGCAGCGGGTCATTCACCACAGCGTCTATCCTCCTCAGAATCCCCAGGCTGCCTTTCCCTTGTGTCAACCCAGTAGTGTTGATGGAAGAGGGCCTGCAAGTGATGGCTAAAAGCCAGGAGCAGCAAGTGTTTGTCAGGGGTGCCCTGGTGAGGGACCCAGCATTCTTACCCTCTGCTATTGACTGGCAAAGACAAGGCGCTCCGCTGGCTGGACCTTTGGTATGCCCTGGTGGGGGGTCCCATGTTCTCTGGGTAGCCTCTGGCATAGCTGCTGTGACTGCCTCGGCAGGTGATGTGTTGGGATGCAGCAATATGGTTCCCTGGGGGAGAAATGAAAATGGTGATTTCTAGCCGGGCTTTTAAGTGCCATTTGGTAGAGCAAATGCATTTAAAAAATAATATTGTTGAAACAACAGAGCTGTATATGTTTATTCCTGTCCTCTGAGGATCGCCTTTCTCCCAGCTTTGAGGAGAGCAGGGCCAACTTGTCAGGCTGTCCTTCAGGCATGACCCCAAGCCCCACCGTACCTCTCTGAGCAGCACGACCTAAACATTACTCGCCCTCTTCTGAAATGACTTCACTCTTGGGCATGGGTTTGGTTTTTGACCTTCAGGCTTCCACCTCCAGCACAACAAGGCTTGTCAGCTTGTTGGACATGGGCTGTAGATGACCCCAAATGGAAAAGTTGCTCATTTGTCTTTCGAGCTTGTGCCAGGCTGTCCTTGAGGTTGGGGCTGGGCTCCGGCAAGTGCAGCACGGGAAAACCAAATGATTGCTGGTGTTTGCAGAGACCATGGGTGGTGATAGGCAGACTCAGCAAGAGCGATCCTACGCAACTCTGAAAGCTAAGGCGGCAAAATTATTTGTCCCCTTCCAGGGGGATAATTTATTGAGGTTATTTTCAACCAACTTCATAGTTTTCTTACTTTCTTCATGCTACACATGGTTTTAATGCTGCCTGCAGGTGCAGACGGAATCCCCTGGGAGCAGAGGCGGTATGAAATAAGGGGAGAAGAGGTGATTTGAGACCTCCAGCCTTTGGCAGCGGCGGGGACAGGGGTCAGTGTATGTGAGCTATGAAGAACCACCACAGGGAAGCGTTGTGCACGCTTGCCCTCCTGACCACGCTGTTCTTCTGTGCAGGTTTCTTCTGCAGTAGCTTTTGCGACGACTGCTTGTGGTGTTTTCAGTACAGGTGGGGTCTCTGTCATTGTGACAGTCCTACGTGGGCCCAGCTCCTCTAAATTGCTGGGGCAGGCTGGCCCCCCGCCGGCACGGCGAGCTCCATCAGTGTAGCTGGGGCTCCCGGCAGGGCTTTGCCATGCGGAGCAGCTGCTGCAACCAGGCACCCTTGCCAGTAGTCGCTGCTCTTAATGAGTTTGTTTCTGTTTAGTTAATGAAGGAGTAGCTGGGATTTCATTTTCCCCCGTACTGGATTTCCAGACCCCTTCTTGAGAAAGCAGACCAAATTCAGTCTACAGTATTCTAGATAAAATTGCTTCCATTTTTTTTTCTTTTTAATTTCCTTCTAACTAGAGCAGAGTCTCTGAAGGCATCAAAAGCAATACTTTCTGTGCACATCAAAAGTGCTACTGCATTTAAAACTATTTGCCCTTATTGATTAAAACATAGACATATCCCTAAAAGATACTGCTATTCCTGGCTGAGTAGCGTTACGTATTGCCAGGGAGGATTAGGATTTTGAGGAGGAGAGGGCTTCATGTAGCCAAAAACCTAACAAATACAGACAAAACCTGCCTCCTGAACCATGCCCGTTTCTTTGAATGCGTTTTCCACAGCCTTCTGCAAGGTCTTCTGTGAAGGGAGCAGCAGCAGCCAGCGACGAGCTGCTGCAGACCAGCAGCAAAATGTTTCCCTCCCCAGCACACATCGGCACGGTCAGGATAGGGAGGAACCAACTGCCGAGCTGGGCTGCAGGGCAAGGACTCGACCTGCCATCCAAGGGAGTGGGGGGTCTCACGGGCTGGAGGATTCGCCTGCTTATCTCATGTTATGGCTTTCAGCTGAGATTTAGTTAAGAATTTCCTGCATCTGCATCAGCAAGAAGAAATGGCTCTTCCCAGGATTCAGAAAGGTCAGCAATAGGCCAAAGATTTTTAAGCACGCAGCTTGAGACTTTTAATATGTTGGAAATACATAGGCTGGAGTCAAATCCTGAAAGCAGGTCCTGGGCATCAGAAAAGAGTCGGAGACGCTTCTAGCTAGGACTGCCTTGCAACACGTACGCGCATTTGTAAGCAGCGGGAGAGCAGCAAGCGATAGGACGAGAGGAAATGGCCTCAAGTTGTGCTGCGGGTGGTTGGACTGGATATGGGGAAAAATTTCTTCACCCAAAGGCTTGTCAGGCACTGGAACAGGGTGCCCAGGGAAGAAGTGGAGTCCCCATCCCTGAAGGGATTTAAAAGCCGTGTAGACGTGGTGCTTTGGGATATGGTTTAGTGGCAGGCTTGGCAGTGCTGGGTTAATGGTTGGACTTGATGATCTTAAAGGCCTCTTCCAACCTAAATGATTCTATGATTCTATGTACAAGCTTCATCTTGCACCGCCTGTTTGTCCCTCCGTGCCAAACCCACCCCGTTTGCTGCTCCCTTTCAAACCAGCAGTGAGGCTCCCACAGTTCGGGCACTGTGGGATCTCGCTGGGTGCACGGTGTTTGGGAGACCGTCCTCCTGGGCTGGAGCTGCCCGGCTCCCACCCCTGGCGAGGGCTGCAGGAGCATGCCCCGCCACCCCTCCAGCAGCACCCCACCTCTGGGGAGAAGGGAGTCCAGCTGGCTGTACCCACTCTCAGCCCCCTGAGGTTTTCAGCCCTAGCTGCACTTTGCCCACCAGCAAGCATCTGGTAGGTGCCAGCTTTGAAGCGTTACTCCTCTGCAGGCAGAAAGAACCCCTCAGATTAATGGTCTGCCTAAAAGCTAAAAAGAAAAAAAGAAAGAAAGAAAGAAAGAATTTAAAACATCACATTAAAATGCCACTCCACATCTGAAACGATCCATTAAAACTTTTATAGAGCTTTTTACGTTTGTTTCCCCTGTTTTACGTTTTGTTCTGGATTCAGGCACTCCTCTCTTATAATTCTCCTTTGTAATAAACATTTTTGCCTTGGTTGGCTCTGTACTAATGGGGACTATCTGCTGTGCAGAAGGAAATATGGGGCTTTTGCCTAGAATACAGCTTTTCTTTCCAAACCCACCAGGGATCCAGCCGTGGGCACCATGGACTCGCCCCAGGAGGTTTTCCTGCACCATCTTTCCCAAAATGTGGGGTTTTTTTCTTTTTTTTAATTTGAGGGGCTCAGAGGAGTGTATCTGGGCTTCACGCTGCCGTTCTCCGCCTCCAGCCCCTTTGCCAAAGGGCCGGTGGTGCTGGGGGCAGGGGAAGGGCTGCCGTGGGGAGAGCTGCAGCACCACGGGCCAGGGCTGGGCGTCCCTCTCCCCTCTCCCACCACGCTGATCCCGGTCCCACTGCCTCCGCACATCCCCCCGCTGCTCGGCCTTCCGCCGTCCCCCAGTCCACAGGTGTATTCTTGCTTTCTGTGTGCATGTTGCAGAGCCCGTCAGACAAAATCCCCCTGGGTGCTCACTGGTAGTCCCCGATGGCAAGATTTGACTGTGTGTGTTGGGTTGATGGTTGGACTTGATGATCTTAAAGGTCTCCTCCAACCTTAATGATTCTGTTATTTAATCCTTTGCTTTGTCTCTTGTCCCTGACTCTACCCCTTAAACCAGTAAGTGTTTCTGAAAGTCGGATATTAGCAGTGAAGTCTCTGTCTGGGGGTTGGCACGGTGTGGCCGCCTGGACGGGCATTGCTTGGGCGTGATGAAGGCTTGACACTGGCCCTGCCGGGGCGGTGCAGCTCCTTGCATGGCTTCTCCTCGCGTGCGTTGCTCTAGCTTGGCTCTCCTGCCCTCTCCCTGCCTGCTCGGCGTCCGCACACCTGAGCCTTGTGGCCAGCGCTGACCTCGGGAATGCAGATAATGTTCCCTCTGCACCCACACCACGTCTCTGAAAACCTTTTCATCTTGTTCCTTGTTGCCCTGGAGGATAATTACTTCAAAGAGCAGCCCTGTTGCCTGGTATTTCAGTTTATCTCATTACCGTTGTGTTTGCCAAGCCAGCCAGCTTTGCCAAAAACAGAATCAAGGTTGCTGGCAGCGCTGGCTGGCTTGCATGTTCACCTTCTCCGCGAGCTGAGGTGCTAGTTTTTCCTTGATTGCAAACCCTGAATTTATCTTTTGTGAATTGGCTCTGCCTACAGATACAGCATCATGGCTTTAAAACCGGGACCCAAGCCTGCGGGCCCCTCTCCACCGGCCACCAAAGGCAGGGCTAATGGCTGCTGTTAGAATATTTACTTGCCACTTTTTTGGCCAAGGGGAGCAGCTGGCGGGCACCCACGGCTGGCAAAGGGCAGGCAGGAGCGTCACGTCGGAGAGTGGCTTGGCAGGCAGCGCACCGGGGGCAGCGGGAGGAGGCACGGGGAGGTGGACGGACGGACGGATGGGCACAAGGATGTACGCACCATCGCAGAGGTCATTTGCCACCGTGCTGGCTAGTTGCAAGAACAGAGATGAGGGCAGACTGCTTCTGGCTGTAGGGGCTTCCCTGGCCTTCAGAAAGACTAGAACAGCCTTGGGATACCCTCAGGACGGTCTTGATATAACCTGATTTCCCTCTTCTAATCCTGAGTTGATTGCAACAAACTACGTGTAAATTTTTTAAAAGTCTTCGGCGCAAAATGCTGAGCTGGCAGTAGCATAGCCACGACCTGAACAGGCGTTTGTGCTCACGTGGACTTGTGTTGGCATTGCCAGCACGGTCAGAACAGGACACCAAGCTTTGGGCTGCTGCTTAAAATTAGTTTAATGGCTGAGGATTATTTGAGAGTTCTTAAGATCCCTAAAATCAGACACCCCTCCAAAAAAAAAAAAAAGTAAGTAAGTTAGCGAAGTCTGGATCTGTTAACCCTGGTCTGAGCAGCACTTGCAGGGAAGGATGACATGGGGTGGATAGCCACATCCCCGGGTTTTACGTTGCTGTTTAGGATAAACCTGCTCTGTGATAAGTGTAGTGATGCTATGGCTGTTGCTAAGCAACAGGTGATGATTGCTATAGCCAATATTCCCTTCTTAAAGGGACATTTGCAAAGAGTAATCTTTTCTGTGCATGAAATTAATTTGCAGATGTATGGATTTATATTAGTTAATGGCCATAAACTTCCGAAATGCTTTGGTGAGGTGTTAAAATGGAATACAACGTGGCATGAAGATATTGCGTAGCAAAAACATTAAGCCCTCCCCTTTAATTAATTGGAACTTAAAGCTGGGATATCTTACTCACCAAAATAAATTAACAGTAAATCAGGTTACAGAATAAATTAACAAATTAAATTGGATTAGGTGGAAAATTTAAAAGAAATGGCGTCTGTGAGCTGCTTGCATTGCAAACACCGTTAAATCTCAGGCTGGAAGGGAAGGCTCACGGAGAAAAATGTCACTGCCCAGGCACCACCTGAAAGTGGCTGATTTTCAGTCTTTATCGTCAAAGGCAGGACCTGCTCTAAATGTGGATTAAAACTCAGCCATGGTGTACTGCCCACCAAAGTCAAAGCAGCCACCCCAAGAGAGGACTTTGGCTGCTGATTTTCGTCTGGTCTTGGGAATAGTTGCCATAGATTTGCTCTGTGGCAAACAAAGGATAATGCTCCTCTTGTAGGCTATCAATCACAAACGTCCCTTTCTCTTTTATTTTTTTTAAGCTTCTTTTCCTTCTCTTCCTTTTCTCCGCCGGCGAGGCCTTCCCGTTGTCTCCTGCGCTTGCAGCAGTGTCCCC
>NW_010557362.1:375-659 GCF_000687285.1 Phaethon lepturus | reverse complement strand
CTGAGCCCCCGTACCCCCCAGCTACGACTACCTGAGCGAGGAGGAGGAGCGGGGCAGCGTGGAGAGCAGCACAAGCGAGGACAGCTCCCCCGAACACCCCTACCTGCCCCTGGTCACCGATGAGGACAGCTGGTACAACAAGTGGCGCAAGATGGAGCAGAAATTTCGCATCGTTTATGCCCAAAAGGTACCAGGAGCTGGGATGGGGCCGTTCGGGTACCAACTCCTCCCTGGGATGCTCCAGCTCAGAGCATCCCCCCACTGCATCCCCGCTCCCGCAGCCT
>NW_010557362.1:0-309 GCF_000687285.1 Phaethon lepturus | reverse complement strand
GCGCGGGGGTACAGGGGGGAGCTGGTGCGGCTGCGGGAGTCGCAGCTGAAGGACCTGGAGGCGGAGAACAAGCGGCTGAAGCTGCGGCTGGAGGAGGTGATGGTGCAGAACCAGCTGGAGAAGAGGGAGCTGGAGGGCATCATCCTGGAGCTGCAGGAGCAGCTGCTGGTGCGGCTGCGGGAGTCGCAGCTGAAGGACCTGGAGGCGGAGAACAAGCGGCTGAAGCTGCGGCTGGAGGAGGTGATGGTGCAGAACCAGCTGGAGAAGAGGGAGCTGGAGGGCATCATCCTGGAGCTGCAGGAGCAGCTG
>NW_010557361.1:1067-3119 GCF_000687285.1 Phaethon lepturus | reverse complement strand
CCGGAGCGGAAACTTGGGCTGCGAAGCACCTCCAGGTGCAGAAGCGAAGCTCCCGTTGTAATTCAAGCAGCTTTTCCCCGTCTCCGAGCGCGGCTGCCAATCCAGAATTTATTAGCATGCAATCTGCTCTCATCTGGGATGGAAGGGGAGCTGGCAGGCAAGCGCAAACAAACAAACAAACTGCAAAAGCAACGGGCCGGGGACGCTGCGGATCCCGACGGATGCGAGGCACCCGGGTACTGCGGCTGGGCGGGAGGCGCTGGCTGCAGAGGCTCGGGTGGGAAAAAAGCCCGTCAGGCTCACATTTTTCATAGTTATTCACCGTGAGCAGTCTTCACAGCTCACAAGCCTCAAAAAGGCTGGCGATGCCTTTTTGGTCAGCGGAGTCTTTCTCCTGTCCTAGAATTCCTCGCGCTTGTGAAAGGATGACTGCAACAACCTGGAGTCATTAATATCCGGATCTGGGCTGTAGGCGCATCAGCTGGGAGCCACTTTTGGGCTGGGTGTGCGCAGAAACAGCGGCCAAATCCCAGCTCGGGGAAAACAGCTGCTCCCCAGCTGGGAGCGATGAGCTGGGGGGGCAATAAAAGCCCACTGGCGGGGAGAGGGCTGACTTTTGGCTTTGCTGGGGCATGGCAAGGCAGGTTGCATTTTTTTTTAAACCTCTTTTGCAAGGGCAAAAGCACTTGCTTTTCTCTCAGAAGCTCACAGCACTGCACCGTGCAGGTAAAATGCCGCTTGCTAGAAGTGCTTGTCTGTAAGCCGTCCCTCCTTGACAGCTTTGTGCTTTGCTTTTTGCTGTTCAGCTTGCTCCCAAAAGCCTGGTGTTCCCAGGCCTGGCACCTTGTGCGACGCACGCTCCGTGCCGCGGCGCCGGGGAGCAGCGCGGGGTTACGGAGAAGCGGTAACAGAGCACCCGGGGAAAAAACTGAAGCAATAAGAGAGCAGGTCCCCCACGGGGAGGGGAAATTAGGGATCAATAACCCCGGAGGCAGAGAGTGCAGCAACCCTGAAACTCGCTGGTGAGGGCGAAGCGGGGAGCAGTTCGCCCACAGGTCATACAGGGCAGGCGGAGGGGCCCGGAGCTGCGGGCTAACGGGGCTTTGGGGGACGGTAAAGAGATGATGGCTGCAATAATGCACCGCAGCTTATGGCGTATGCCGGAGGGGCCGCAGGATGAGCTGGGGGGAGCGCTGCACTTACCGGGGGGAAAAGGCAATCAGGCCCTCGGTAATGGGTCTGAAAGGGGAGAAGGGGGGTCCTGGCCTTCGGCTGCTGTGCACCGTTGCAGCCCCGGGATGCCAAACGTCTGCTCCCCGTGGAGCCTGAGGACGAGGGTATCGGGGCAGGAGGCAGCATCCCGGGTGCCCCCGTGCCCGTGCGGGGCCGCGTGGTGCGGAAGAGCCCTGGTGCGAACGGGATCAGCGTTGTACGACCCGGTAACGCAGCTCCCGTTCCTGGGCGCTCCTGATCCCCACGGAGCGAGAGGGGCTCTGCCCGTGGGTGGTTCAAAGCCTCAGTCGTGGTATTCCACATTTTCCCTTGGCGCTGCTGCGGGAGGAGGCGAAGGGGCAGCAGCTCCGTGCGCCCGTAGCAGCCAGAGCAGGGCAGGTCCAGGGGATCGGGTCCCACACATCGCCCGGGGTCTGCAGCCGGGTGCGTGTTTAGGGGATGGGGTGAAGTTGTGGTCTGGGCGAGCTGCTGAGAAAACAGATTATATTGGCAGCGGGGCCAGGAGAGCTGGGCTGATTCGAAGCAGAGTGAAGTCTGGGGAAAGAACTCGTGGAAAAGGGGATCTGTGACTCGGTGATTGGCTTTTTAACACCATTGCTCTTCACCCTCTTGCACAGACTCAACTTATTAAACACCGCCCGGGCTCTCTCCTGAGCAGATCCACTGCTGTTCAGCAAAGATGAAGCTGGTGCTGCCCTTCCTACCTGTGCTGCTGGGCTCCTCCGCCTCCCCACGGCACCGCGTGTGGGGATGTGCCCTGCCTGGCACCTTCCCGGGCACAGCCCTATGCCAGGGAGCTAGTGCCGAGCCCCGCGGGAC
>NW_010557361.1:0-1038 GCF_000687285.1 Phaethon lepturus | reverse complement strand
GGAAGAGAGCCCGAAAGGTCAGGCGAGCCGGCTGCACTCCATAAATCCCGCCGAGCGCGGGCGGAGAGGACAGCTTTGCTTCGTCTCCATTATTACTTCCTTATGCATAAATACGCCGTATCGATGGGACCATGAATCAAACTCCCCGGATGGGTCAGCAGGGATGGGAGCTGCAGTCAGCTCTGCCTGCGCAGATCCTGCCCCGTGCCCTCTCCTTTCCGTGCCGCCCCCCGGTCTAAGGGGGTCTGGGCTCAGGGATCTTTGGGCCCCGCGCCTTGGAAATCTGATGCAATGAATTTTTTCCCGTGCTTAGCCCAGCTCTGCAACAGGGCGAGGAGCAGAGCCCCAGAACCTCCAGTCTCTGCCCGTTCCGAGCATCCCGGGATCCCATCCGGAGGGCAGGGAGGGGGCGGAGGGCAGGGGAGCCCGCCGCCGGGGAAAGGGCTCTGCCATCGCTTAACCAGCTGCAGCAGCTTCTCTCTTTTAATGCACCAATATTTCTTCGAGATTGTGCTCAGTTGCTTCTCGCCCCATTATCGCTCAAATGGGTATTTTATGTGACTGCAACAAAGGCCGGTCATACCCCTTACACGCCGAGGCAGAGCAGCTTTGCCGGCGTGACGCCAGGGTGAGGGGCAGGTGGCAGGGAGGGGCAGGAGGCAGCCGGGGCGGCCCCTTCCTGCCCCACGGATCTGCCCCTCTTGCCTGTCTTCTCTATAGGCACCAGCCCCACGTGCTGCCTCCTCCCGAGCCCTCTTCTCGCTCCTGGTGCTTTATTCCTGTTCCTGCTCCTTCCTCCTCTCTCCATCCCTCACCCTCCTTCCTGGAGCAGCCCCAGAGGGAAGAGCCCAGGTCTCGGCACGCTGCAGGCTGTGGCAGGCAGCCTGCCTGCACACCCCCGGGGCTGAGCCAGGGAGGGGGCAGGAGGGGTGCGAGGGGCGCGGGGGGTGCCAGTGCTGGCTTTGTCGGCTGAAGATCCTCCCCAGCAGGGCCCTTGCCTGCCGTTGCCCACGCAGAAAGCTCAGGCAGCCACGGCCG
>NW_010557360.1:2288-4744 GCF_000687285.1 Phaethon lepturus | reverse complement strand
AGTACGGCCGCAGGCCACAGGGACATGAGCCGAACCCGGACTTGCACGCAGGAGCTCTCACCCACCACTGCCCTCCCTCCCCTTTGTTTGAGCATTACAAGCCCTGCACCCGGGCTCCACTGGTCAGTGCTACCAAGCTCAGGGAGATGCTCACCTGGCACCTCCATCTGAGCATGAACCAGCACCTTTTGCAAACATGCAAAATGCCTGCAAATTTCTGCAAACATTGTTTGCAATATTTTTTTTTTGCAAACAATTTTTGCAAAGGTGTTTTTTGGGTTTTTTGTTTTTTGTTTTTTTTTTTTTTAAATGGGGAAATGCCCCCGAAGTCAACCCATGCATCAAACCGAATTAAGTTCATCAAATCCAGCTGTTCAGAAGGAGCGGGCAAGGGGACCCTGGAGGGGTGAACACAGGCACGGCCCCGGGGCTCAGCCAGAACTTGCCTGCAGGCTGGGGCAGCTCTGGGAGCGCAGGCACACGGCTGCGGCCAGGCACTGAGCCCAACACCGGCACCAGGCAGCACCAAGCACCTCCCTGGGGACGTTGCAGACACACATGGACAGAAACGGCGGCCCACTGCTGTCTCAGCATCATGGCAGACAATGTGCCAAGGCTCTGGCTGGCCAGAAGACTCCAAAAGACGGCAACAAATTCAACAGCATCCCTGCATCAGCTCCCTGGCTCCCCGCTGGCTGGCACCACAGTGGTGCTGCAGAGGCTCCCCAGGCTGACGGCCGGCGCACAGCCCCGGCCCTTCCCTGCAGGTTTTGGGGAGCTGGCTCGTGCAACCTCTCTGGACGCAGCATCCTCTCCCGGCCAGGAGCCCACATTGGGGCTACCCATTTGTCAGGGAACCCTTTCCTCTGGCTTTTTAGCTCCCATGCTGCCAGAGACATTTCTGTCCCACTGGGTCAAAAACATGTATCTGCCTTATTTCAAGCCAAAAGGTACATACCCCTACTCCTCCTCCCCCAAATCTTAAAGGAAACTGTATTTAAAATTTCTAACCCCCCTCCACACATGAAAAACAAAACTTCAGTGATGGCAGAAGCTGCCGTCAATCCTGTACCAGGACAAAACCATGGGTAGCCTTGCAAGAGCGGGACATCTTCCTGTGCTGGCAAGCTCCCAGTAGAAGCTTTGCTCCAGAAAACACAGCAAACCAAAGCTCAGAGCTCTGTCTCCCTCCAAACCTCTGCCACCATAAGGCTGTAGCCTGCGGTGAAACCCAGACGTAGGCACCAAAAGCAGCAGGTTCCCAGACCGCCATGAGGCTGAGCAGGAGGAGAAGGACCGCCAGCCCCGCCACTGGGAAGCATGCGTTGAGGCGTCAAAATGCAACGCTCCCAAAGGAAAAATAAATAAAGAATAGAATCAGCAGCAAACCCTACTGAGAATAAGAAGCAGCACAGGGATTTCACAGGGATTTTTGGTCTAAGATGCCTGGGGAACCCCTTCGCTGGCAGGGATCGGGTTGCACATCCCACCCTGGAAAAGCACAAGCTGTGGCTGAAGCTTTGCAGGAGCTTGGCTGCGCTCTGCAAAGCAATGCCGCAGGGATGTGCCGGCACACCACGGGAAGCAAAGCAGCATTGGGCTGGGTGCCTTGACAGCCAGGCCAAGGGCAGCACTGCTAATAATGCAGAAAAGGCTTTGCACAGAAGTGCCGAACACAGCTACACTCCCCAGGCTCTCCTGGCAGCGGGACAGAAGTCGGGACCCTCCCAGTGGGAATTACCCGCATCCCCAGGGCAGCGCAAACCTCCCATCGTGCAAAGGCAGGGGTGCGAGCCAGAGTTCGGAGCCGAGAAAGGAGTGAAAGCCGTAACCATCTGCCCAGGAGCGACAGGGCACCTGGGACCTTGGCAGCACAGCTGCAGCTTTTGCTTCCGCTGCATCCCAAGGGTGAGATGTCAGGAATTGCAGGTCGCAGCCCACAGCATCACACTGCCCTGCGGACCAGACGATGCCAACGATCCAGGCAGCAAGAGGTGAGGAGAAACGCAAATAAAGTCTCCTGTTATCCCCCAAGCACCTGCAGTAGCAGCAGTGACCAGGCAGCACGCTTGCCTCCTCCTTCCCACACAAACCCAGGCCCGTCCCACGCAGCCTCTGCTCACATCCCTGCCTCCAATCCACAGAGTGACCCCCATCCCTGTGGAGTTACCGCAAGGCACACCATTCCCTCCCTGCCAGCATCCCGCCGGTATCTACCCTGCTCCCTGGGTGGCTGAGGAAAAGAAGGGTCTCCATGTGAGTTGCCATTTGCGTGGAAAATGAGCAAGCACGCAATTTCTCACAAGGGAGTTATGTCTGCAGCGGAAGTGTGCAAATCCCAGGGTACCCAAGCTGGTTTGAGTACCCCACACACACAGTCAGCAAGCGCCTGGGCTGGGCGAACAGGCACCACTCCCGATTTCTTACTCAGCTGAGAATCGGCTTTGCTTCCATAA
>NW_010557360.1:0-2257 GCF_000687285.1 Phaethon lepturus | reverse complement strand
GTGGGGGGGTGCGTGTGTGGAGGAATTGCAAAGATTTAGTGCACCTTAAAACAAAAGGACATCTAACCTGCCCTTAGATCACACTCCAAGACGGAAAAGAGCTATGGCATCTCCTACACTCACAACTACTCCAAACACACCCAGACGCATGCAAAATGTGTCCCGCTTCCCATCGGCTTGAAAACCCCTCCTGGGCAGCAGCAACGGCCAGCACCAGGCCCTGGCTCCACTCCCAGGCCCTCCTGCCCAGTCCCAGCAGGCAGGGTGAGGGGGCAATTATCGATCCAAAATGCATAGGTATAGACACCACAGGAATACCCGCGCCCCGGTGGGAAGGGTCACCACAGGCACGGTCTCCACTTCTACCTCCAGTTGGGTGGAAAGTAGCATTTGCCACAGGCACGGTTCAATCGCACTCATGCTCCTTGCACTGCCCTGCAAGGAAAGACGAGTCATTTAGGTCAGACAGCCTCTTTGCCAGCCACAAGCCCCTGGAAGTACTCAACTCTGCTTCCTGGGAAATCCTCCAGCTGAGCGGTCCCTCTTCCACACCCCCGCACCCACCAGGTTCTCTTTCTGACTAAAGAGGAGCCATGTTTCAACCACAGCTACAAAGGCAGGAGAACCCAAGGGGTCTGCTTTGGCTCAGAAACCCCGTTCGTTTGCAGCAGGCTGGCAGCATCCAGGTCCTCATGTGCACGCCCCAGCGCTGCTCTACTTGGGAGGTATCACAACTATAGGCTGGCCTCGCTTGGGTCTCCACATGAGGACCTGGGCATCGTTGGCATTGGGCTTCACTAGTGCGTTTGGTGGGATGGGCTCCATCCTGCTGAGGATCCGGGGCTGCTCCTGCTGAGTCCTTCCCACCAGCCGAGCCCGCTGCCCCAGCAGCTGCATGGGATCAACCTCTATGTCCACACGCATCCTCCACTTTATAGTCTGCAAGATGATCTTTTCCTTGGTGGTGGTGTTCATGGCCACCAGCCACGTGGTAAAGCTCTGGTCCCTTTTAATCCTGGTCAGCAGTGGCACGTTACTGTTGCTCACAGGGACAGCCCATGTCACGCTGGGGTAGAAATTGTCATTCATGCTGACCGAGAACCTGGAGATCTTGTTAGTGGGCCCGACCAGGGTCACAGTTTCTGTGGTGTTTCCATACCAGGGGTAGCTCACGCCATCCGAATCGCTGATGGCTTTTACTCTTCCTTCTCGCAGGTCGGGCAGCTCCCAGCTTGACCTAGTGAATGGGAAGAGAAAGGCCAGGTTAGCAGGGAAATGGCAGCAACACTGCCCAGCAAGGGATGGGGAAGCAAGCAGCTTGGGGACCCTCTCCCCACCTACAGCAAGCTCTCACAGACCTCCTTAAAGAATAAATTCAGCTTTAGTTCCTTCACTGAGTCCCTCACGGCCAGCTGAAGCCTTTGCTCTGCCAGCACAACACTATTTTAATTAACCTGCTATCAAACCAACTGGGCCAAAACTCATTGCTGAGTCTCTCTGGGGCCGCTCCCTCCTTAATCAGCTCCTGCGCCAGAGGAGAACAGCCTTCCCCACTCACCAGCTGCAGCACCGCAACCAAAGCACCGGCCAAGCCCATCAGCAGCCCCCTCCTGCAATAAAAGTCTGTGATTTTTATGCCTCTAAATACATGCGCCTGCACAGAGGCACGTACAATAATTAAATACCACAATTAGGTCTGCCACTGGTGCGATGAAATCCCTGCAATATGGCTGGGGGGGGGGAAATTCCAGCCCAAATCTTGGCTGCAGACCACGTTAGCAACACCACACAGCTGCGGCAAGGGAGACGATCACCACGTGGCTGTTACAAGTGGGGATCTTTGGTGAAACCTCCCACCGAGTCCAGGCTCTGGCTTCAAATACATCTGGGATCTGAAATTGCCTGTGAGCAGCCAGGGACACCCGGCTGCCATCCCCCCGACAAGTGACGACCTCTGCTTGCTCCAATGTCCCCAAGCACTTCAGTGCCACGTGCATATGCATCTACCATGATGCAAGGACGTGGGCAGGCAGCATGAGGACCTGCTGCTCCCCCAGTGCCTGCGCAGGCCGCCCTGCCTGCTGTCCTGCGCTGGGCACTAACAGCGGGAGCCTGAAAGCCGCAGAACGGTCCCCTCCGGCCATCTCCAGCCCCCTCTCGCATCACCCCTTTCAAATGGCAGAAGACACGGCCACAGAGCCAACAGCTTTGCCCCTCTGCATCCCCCCGCGTCACCCACACGCTTGGCCTGGGGAAA
>NW_010557359.1:367-4037 GCF_000687285.1 Phaethon lepturus | reverse complement strand
AGCCCCGACCTGGGACCCCGGCCTCATCCAGAGGCCACGTTTCTTGCTAATGGGTGGGGGCAGCCGCTCCCGGGGGGCACAGAAATGCCCCGTTGCTTCTCCAGCACGGTGAGCGCGCAGCCCGCAGCCTGAGCAGCGACGCGCACTCTTCTGCCGGCTGCTGCGTCACAACACGTTTCAGTCGTTTGGCTTGGGTGGACTGCAAGGGCGGATGATGAGGAGCGGGACGTTCCTGCTAAGAAGAAAAGAACAAGGGACATGATGTTGTAACGGCTGCACCGAGGGGCCTCCATCAGGCTGTTGTATTTTTTTGTCTTTTTCAGAACTGAAGTGCCCGGTAGAGTAGGTGCATGGTAGTTTTCTTTCTGGTCAGTACTCACAGTCTTGTGGTTGAATGGTTTGTGTATCCTGACAGAATGTCATCTGGCTTGGCTTTGATTTTGCAAATAATCAACCTCCAGCTATGAATGCTCTCACTCTGAGATAGCCCTAACTTTTGTACTGCCACGGGGCATGGGATGATGTCATGATGGTTAAGGGGACATGAAAGGATTTTTTGCCCTTGTCCTTTTCCCTCATTTTGAGAAGTAAACAATAAAGTTTAAGCCTTCCCACAGAAAATTTGTAAAATGTGAGAAGACAGTAGAGACCAAATAATTATCCATAATCAATACAGTTAAAGTCAATGGACTCTGCGTGTCCTCTTCTAATAGACTTTGTTCTGGGTTGTACCTTGACAGTTTATTTAGAAATATGAACTCTGTAAGGAATGGCTATTTGACTATGTAATCTTGTTAAACTCATAAATTCGGTTGGTCTGAAGTCTATATCATTGAAGCCAGCTGGAACTAAATGTTTTGATAGCTTAAAAATGGTTCATTGAAGAAAATTCTGAAATAATGGGACTAATAAGTTGCCAAGAGAACTGTTTACATGGACCTGAGTGAAATTATCATAAAGCAAGGGGAAAAATTTTTGACCCACATCTTAAATTCTTGCTTAGTCAAGTTATGCAGGCAAATAGATTGTATAATGGGACATATTTATAAAATAAAGCTGATTAGTGGTGTTGGTGTCTTATACAACCTACGTCCAGCATTAAATCAGATTAATTTATAGGTGATTTTGTTGATGAGCACACACTGATGCTCCCATGGTGTGAATTTCAATAACTTGCTTTCCTCTTTGGAATCCATAATTCTATTATTTGAGACACTTCATTGTTATAGATAACACATTTTAAGTGATATTATTTATGCTGTTTCATCTTGTCACTTAGGTTCTTGCTCAAGTTCATTAATGTATTGTGCTCCTCTCTGTACAAGAGGGTGCAGTGAGAGCAATTGATTTTAAGTCCACATAATGACTGATGATATCACGCATGTTTACCGCTTTGACACTGCAGACGAGATGCTAATGCTGCAGAGATAAACATGATGTCATTTTATGCAATTAAACACTTAATATACAGCGGGTAATGACTTGGTAAGCTTGGCACATGCAAGCAGTGGCTTTTAATCTTACTAACAGGGGTGGGATGACGCCACATTTGATATACACATACCCAGTCTGTATCAATAAAAAAATCTTTTATGGGCTTGGGTCATTCCGCTGTGATAGGATGAAGATACCTAAAATATGTCCCTAGCAGCTCATGAGCAGCTTTTATAGGATCCAGGAAGAGGTGTCAGGCTGGAGCAAGCCTGAAACAAACAAGCGAAGCGTTCTCTGCATGCCTCTGCCCTCCCCTTCCCGCGCCGTCGTTGCAGGCAGAAAGGGCCGGTCACGTACTGGCGGCTGGCGCTGCCGGAGCGGGCAGGCACGGCGTGACCCGCAGCACGCTGGTGTCCCGCTGCCTTCCCTAAATCTCTTTGGCCCTTCTCATTGCTAGCGGGTGCCCACCTATCAAAGCTGCTAGAGGACAATATCCATGCCACTGATTTAGGACGGAGTGTGTCCTGCTCTCTAGGGGAAAACGTCTCAAAAGTGCCCCTCGGTCTGCCGGACCTGCTGCAGTCCCACCGCTTCTCCGGAGCGAAGCGGCCTCCGCTCCTCCGTGGAGCTCTGGTCTCCCTCCCACTGCAAACCCTTCCAGCGGCCAGGAGCCGCTCCGCGTTTGCCTCAGCTCCACAGATGCGGTAGCAAATGGTCTCCTTCCCCAATAGTCAATATTTCGCAGCTTTGACAGATTAGCCGGAGTAATCACAGATTTTATGTGGCACAATTAACATATCTTTTCTTTATAGCTATTGCACAGGAATTTGTCTGTGATAAGCAAGGTCAAGCTGTGCACCAAGCCAGCACCATCCTTTAGGGCAGGTCCCCCGCTCGCACCGCTGGCTGGCAGGAGACGTTGGCAGGCGGCCACGCGCCGAGTTGCTTCGGTAGCTCGACAGCGAGTTGACTGCAGCACAAGCTTCTCCAGCGCTTGTAGAAGTGCCACCTCTTCCCTGTGGTTGTGTAATTTGGAGGTGGCAGGTACAGATTTTAAGACCTGCTCATTTCGTTAGTGGAAAACTGGAAAATTCAGCAGTCAAGAAGGGTGTGGGCTGGGGACTGGGGAAGGCCCAATCCACCATCACAACTGGCACTCCATGGCTGGGACTTGGGTTGACCGGCACGTGACAACATGGAACAAAGCTCCAGGAACAGAGAGGACAAGATTTGCAACGACAGATGCTGAAATGAAAGACCTGGCTTTGTAAGGGGCATGAAACAACGCAGTGATTCTGTCCGAATTTCTGGAGTCTCACCATTTTTTGGAGAAATGCTTGCAACTGGAGATGCTTCAGCCAAAGAGGGAGACGAAGGAGCTGAACAAGCTGGAACTCACTGGACAGAGCCCGTTTAGTTAAGCCCCTGTGCAGCTCGGTCTCTGCGGGCACCTGTCCCCCCTCTCCCTCCTGCAAGAAATGCAGTTGCTCTCCTGTGCTGCCCTTTCTGACAGATCCCTCAGTCTCACCGACCTGTGTCAGGGCTCACCCCTTTCCCACTTCCCTGAAATCAATTACCTGCTCTGCACTGCTCCATATTCATCAGGGCTCCAGCCATTTGACCTGCAGCCCCCTGCTCCCTCCCCAGCCAGAGCGCTGCTTCCAGGCTTTGCGGAGGAATGGCTCTGTCGTCGCTAATCAAGTAAAGAGGGGTCAAGCCAAGAGGGAAGCTGGGGGGGCTCCTGGGCTGGTCCTGCTCCGCTCTGGGGGCGGTGGTGTCTCTGCCTTGCTCCGGAGCGGCAGCAGCGTTGAGCTGCTCTTGCGTGAGAGCAGAGGTGCTGACTACGCCCCGAGGTGTGGCTGGCCGTGGCGGACCGTGTGCGCCTTGGTGCGGAGAGATGCACCTGGAGAAGGACCAAAAGGAGCTGAGTATAGCAGGGAGCACGGACGGAGTCAAGGTCAACAGCTGGGTTTCACCCCCGGCACCCGGAGCAGGGCGTCCTGGCCGTTGAGCTGCTCTTGCGTGAGAGCAGAGGTGCTGACTACGCCCCGAGGTGTGGCTGGCCGTGGCGGACCGTGTGCGCCTTGGTGCGGAGAGATGCACCTGGAGAAGGACCAAAAGGAGCTGAGTATAGCAGGGAGCACGGACGGAGTCAAGGTCAACAGCTGGGTTTCACCCCCGGCACCCGGAGCAGGGCGTCCTGGCTCCCGGCGGCTGCTCCTGTGGTGCCTGGTGT
>NW_010557359.1:0-288 GCF_000687285.1 Phaethon lepturus | reverse complement strand
CCCGTAAGGGGTCCTTGCCCCTCTTTTTATTTGGCAGGCTGGAGTGATCCGGGGCCCCCAGGATTAACCCCAGCAGCTGCCGCAGAGAATGTCAGGCTTTGTGCTTCATTTACTCTCAAATGAAACAATATCCGTGTGACAGGGGATGTTGATCCATGAGTAATTCAGCAGAGCTGCTGCAAAGCTCCCTTCGCAAGCAGCGCGCCGCCCGCGCTCGTCGGTCCGGCCCCTTCCAGGCCTCTGCGGAGGCAGGACAGGCAGCTCCGCGCTGCCAGGACCGTTCCTGCC
>NW_010557358.1:1652-2231 GCF_000687285.1 Phaethon lepturus | reverse complement strand
CTGCCCCCCAGCTCCTCCCAAACATGTTTCCAGGCAGGAGCAGAACACGACAGAGAGGGCAGGGACCCAAAGCTGCGGTTGCCCAAGGCATCGCGCCTGGCCAACCCTAGGCGGGCTGGAAGGAGGGCTGCCCCGCACGGCGTCTGGGCAGGGGCACCCCATTACCCCAGAGCTCCCCAGCTAGCACCTCTCCCAGCCCTCCCAGGGCACAGACGCAGCCCCACAGCGACGCATCCAGGCGCCAGCTGAGCAGCTTCTTCCTCTGGTGACGCCGCAGAAGGCCAACGAACCAGGTCTGTACCAAAACGGCACAGGGACCAGAGCGAGAAACTGATGCTCTTTTGAGGGCATGACAGCAGCTTGGGCGATTTTCTGTCTTTTAAGTATCATCTCATTTTGCTGTCACGGGACTCGGGACTTCTGCCACCGCGTCCATGTTCACCAACTACGGCTCTAAAGCCACTAGGGCAGAGGGACAGCAGCCCCTTCCCACGCTCTGGCTTCCTACCGGGAAAGGGCCCCAAGCCCCCCGGGGTTTGGGCAGACACTGCCCCGCTCCCCAGCTCCCGTGCGCCCCGG
>NW_010557358.1:0-1621 GCF_000687285.1 Phaethon lepturus | reverse complement strand
GACGGCCCCCCGCCCCCCCCCCCCCTGCCGTGCACGCCCACTCTCTCCTTCCCGGGGCTGGCGGCTGAATCCAGCACCCAAAATCCGGGTGGACAATGGTTCGTGTCAGAGCGTGGCGGACAGCTGCCAGGATACGGCCCAAAGCCCAGACGGCAGCGTGCCTGGCACAAAATGTCTCCCTGCCCACACAAAAGCTTTAGGCAGTGTCACAAGGCAAACAGACTTTAATGAAAAGGTATGCGCCGGCATGCCTGGGCACCGGGCGCTGTCGCAAGCCGCCCTCGGCAGCTGAACGCCTTTGGGGAGTTGGGGCAGGGCTCCGGGGTGCACCAAAGAGCTCCTGTGCGCTGGAATTAAAACAAGGACGAGCTTTTACTTCCCGGAGCACAACGGGAGGCTGCGGAGAGGGAAAACACCTCGGCTTCTCTGCTGGTCCAGCACCACCGGGATTCCCGCCGGGGGACGTATGAGGGGCCGAGAGCCTCCCGGCCTCGCGGTGCTCGTGGAACCTCGTCCCTCTGTGCAGCCACAGCGTCATCGTCTCGTGCTGCGGAAAGGCGCCTGGTGAGGTTAGAAGGGCCCAGACCTGCAGGTATTCTGCTGTCCCAGGACTGCGCCGGGAGGACGAGGCTGCTCCAGCCAGACTGTGTTGTAGTGACCGGGGGAGTCGCTCGGAGCTAGCGGAGGTTTGGGGCAGTTAGAAACCCCATTCTGACGTGGCAGGTAGCCTCATGCTGGCATTTTGAAATGGAAGAATTTGGGGATAAACCTTTTTTTCTTTTTGCACAACATTCTCCAAATTAAAAAAAAACCAAAAACCTAAACCAAAACAAATCCCGAAAACTTCCTAAAGCATTGGTGCCCCCCTGCTTGCTGAGGACACGCTCTCCTGCTGCCGCCCCACATGCCCTGGGGGCGGCGAGGCGATGGAGAGAATAGGGCAGAGGCAAAAAAGAGAAAGTGAGAAGAGAACCAATAAAGAACTAAACATTGCACAGCCCTGTGTTTCATTTGTGGAATTTGTTCAAACACACAATTTATCCACAGCCCTTCACAAAATTTCTCGCACTTCTCCCCAGAATCCCAAGTAGCCCTGGGAATGAATGTGATTTCTCAGCAAGCCTGCTCTTAAAAGCGCTCACGGCCGGAGCAACGTGCCGCGTGCGGGGAGGAAGCAGGGACACCACCCCACGGGAGCCTTCGCTGCTTGGTTCTAAATGAAAGCACCGGGGGAAGGAGGGCTGGTCGCGGCTGCCGCTTTCAGCCGGTGACACCGTGCGCTGTCACTCAGGCTTTGATCTCCGCAGTCTCCGGGAGATGCGAAGGAGGGAGTGTGCACAGGGGTTTGGTTTTTTCCAGCTCCATTAGCTGACCTAACGCAGTAATGACAGCCCTCGGCTGCCCTGGCAGGAGGAAGCGTTTCCAGGATGATTTAGTTGCTCCTGAAAGGCTGCTTTAAAGAATAAACTAATTAGCAAGCAGCCTTTGTTTCTGGATTTAGCAACCCTTCAGTGCAAATTAAAGGTGATGAGCAGGGTCGGAGCGGAGCTGCACGCGAGCCTCGCCGCGCACTCCTCCCCCTCCCGCAAGGGACGGGTGTCTGCGCGGGGCCGAGCAGCGC
>NW_010557357.1:3660-7609 GCF_000687285.1 Phaethon lepturus | reverse complement strand
CCGCCGGGCGGGCAGCGGCCGGGGCCACCGCGTCGGGCTGCGGGCCGCTGGGCAGGCATTTTCTCTCTAGTTCGCTCGCCGGGGCAATTTATTCAAAAGCTTTTCTTGATTAATGGCAGCAAGTTATGCACACAGAAACACACATTTATGAGCTCCGTGCGCCTGAAGAGGTATCTTCTGCCCACACACCATATGGCTTACGATCCTTGCTTAACCATGACCGTAGCCTTTAAAGCAAAACGCGTCTCTCCAGCTCTCCTGCGCGGAAAGGATGCCTGCAGCTTGTACCTCCAGGCATTACAACATGCCTCAGCCCAGCCGAAAGCAGCACTGCAGCCTGAGCGCAGCCGGCCGCAGAGGAGTGTCACTGCCTTCAGCTCTGCCAGGGGCTGCCGTGGGGCTCTGGAGCGCTGACATCAGGCTGAGCCTTGTGCCTGCCTCTGCACAAGCTGTTTTACCAGCTACCCGAAGCATGACTCAAATCCAGCTCATGAATTACGGAAAATTGACGCCCTGCTTAAAATTCACAACAGTGAATTTCTAACGTCCGCATTTTTACGTGACAGTCATCTTACAGGGAAACAACGTCTAACAGTGACTGAGTTTCACCCTTCTAACAGTGTGGGAATAACATGGCAAAGGCCAAGAAGTCTCTCCGTCTCCCATTCACACACACAGAGCACACACTAGAGTATAGCACAGCAGTTTCATGATTTGTAGCACATCAGCACAGCATCTGTCTCTGAGAATCTACACTGGTGGGGTTTTGGTTGGTTTGTTTTTGGTTTTATTTTAATGGACATTAAAAGCTTTCTTCTTATATGGTGCTAGGTGGGCTAATTTTACTAACCTTTCATCTCTGCCTATCAGGCACCAAAGTTGTTACTACATAAAACAATCCCTGATTTTAATGGTAACAGTCTAGTCTGCATCAGTCACTTAATTAGATATAGTTGGGGCAAAGAGTTGAGGGTAGAATTAGGAGATATTGCTATTGAAGAAGGTATCTCAGAAGACCTGTATAAAGCCTTCTTGATTAGCCACCCTATCACCGCTGAACCTACGTCAAACAAACAGGCAAACAAGCAATTAGTGCAATATCTTCCCCCGGTTCGCAACAACCCTTCTTTTCCACGGTCTTCAGAGGTTATTTTCAGATCAGAAGTTCATAAACTTGACCTGGGAATCCTAACAGTCTTAGAAGAACAAATCCTATCCTACCATCAAGCCCTAAGTTCCTTTTGTTCCTGTATTTCAGTTTATTTGCATAGTTGTGTTTCTTCTAAGTGGTACACTCTCAAGTTACTATTTTCATCTTAAATCTCTGATGTTCTTAATAAAACAACTAGCTTGCATCATTCTGGCCATTCTTTTGTTCTGAAATAGAGGGTCTTATACTAGGTGGGTGCCAAATGTATTCATGGGCTGGCTACTAGGAGATAGTGACAATTTGGATGTCATAGTGTCTCTATGCTATATATATACATACTATGTGCATGTGCAGTTCAAACCACTATAGAGTTCCAGCAGAAATCTGTTCTTCTGGAATGAAGAAGATGATTAATATCTTGAATCCTATCTTCTGGATCCCCAAATTTCTTATGAAATGTGTTTAAAGATTAACATGGAGTGCCCTGAATTGATTTCCTCAATTTTAAAGTTTCTTAATTTTTCACTGGAACTTTTCACCATAAATATTTCTACTAACTTTTTAACACCTATTTAAAGTAACAAAATTGAAACCAAATTAAAATGATGACAGATTCCATTTACAGCAATGAAAAGGTAAAACCATAAATCTCTACTATTTAATACAATCCTGGATTTTACACTGCAGTGAGCAGCAAGCATTTTTTCTAGTCTTTTCCATTATTTTATATGCTTTATTTATATATTGCAATCTTTGAAAACTGTATCCAAGACACTCCAGATGGGCATAGTGTGAATTCCAAAATGCGTCCACTTTGATGTGGACTAATACCAATTTTAAAGCTCTTTTGTGTCATCAGAGAAGTGCTTGAATTCCTGCTTACATCCATGACACTTCAGAGTGGCACATGCCTTGTATTGGGAACTCTGTGGCTGAGAAAATTAATGTGATATTGAATATCAAAATATAAAGAGCAGAACCTGCTCCTCTGTAAGGGCCATTTTAAATTACCAACACAGAGAATATCTGGGTGCAATTGTCTGCAGATGGGACAAAGTCAGACTGCAGGATTCTCTACTGATACGAATTTGTCATCATGAAAGAAGAGCTATTTTTGCTCACGTTAGCTGAAGACCAGCCCCACACAGCACAAGGATTCCAGAGTGGTCATGGACAAGTGGAGTGGCTTTTAGAGAATAATTAACTGGCAGATTGTGTTTTGAATATTATTGCAGCTGTTCCGGCTGATTCTGTCAGAGGGCAAACCCTGTTGTGCCAGACACTATTGAAACCTGGAACCAGAAAGCTGGTCCCTGCCTTGGTGTTTCTTTTGTAAGCAGGAAATCCTGCCTCCTGTTTCAGTTTGTTTGGTTGTAACTCTGGTGCTAGGAGCACCACTCCACCTGAGCTTTAAGTGCAACAAAATTAGCTAAAAATTCACAGATTAGATAAAAATTCTAAGGTAAAGCTCAGGAAAAAATAGAGAAATGAGAGAGAAAAGAAAGAGAGGAAAAAAAGTATTAGAGAAAAAAATGGGTATGATGAAAAGCAATGATCAGAAAGAAGGCAGGAGATCTTGACATAACATATTTTTTTTTTTTTACCAAGCAATATTTCCCAGTAGTTCTTTGGAAAATGTCATTCTTTGTCCCACCACCTCCTTTTGCCCCTTAAATCTTTATGTGGATTCCCCAGGCTGCCATGGCCAACTATGCCAAGGAAGAAAGGGACTTGGAGAACTAAGAAAGTCTCAGAGCACAGAGGGAAGAGTGCAGTTTCAAGTAAAAGTGAACTGGTCCGTATTCTTACCTCTGTAAAATCATCTTTCTCTCAGTCTCCCCTGTGTATACATATGTGCACACACATACACACTACATGTACTTTGAACTGCTTCCCAGCAAATCTTGATTAAACAGCCTGTTGTGCCAACATATCATGTTAGTAGCTCTGCTAGTGCTAGGAGAGAAGAGTGAATGACCGAGATGGAGGGGGATCATTGATGTCCACATTTGATTGCCTGTAAATCAGCCAGGTAAACCTCGACAATGCTGTCTACGCTCCACACTGAGTAACTGTTTGTGGTCATGACTGGTGAGTATTAGAAAGGGATAGACCAGCTGGCAGGGCTCGATTCTTTACGGTACTTTTTTGTACCCTTTTTAAAATATGATTTGAAGGCTCAGGAAGAATACAAAACGGATGACATTGTTAGCGTTTAGCACTGCTGTGGACAGGACACCCTCAGGTAGCTGAAGCATCCTTACTGATACTGGTCTGCCAGGGCAGCCCCCTAACTTGGAAGGTAACTGACAAAAAGCTGCTTCCTGATTACACAGCGGTAAATCACCTATAGCTCAGTAAAACTCCATACAGCTCTACTGGTGCAAGCCTGGTGCAAGTGAAGTGAGAATCAAGCCCTATTGCACCAGCCATTGCAAAGAGCTCATTTGTGATACGGGCTGTTCAACTGCGACGATGCTTGAGCCTGGGCCTGTGATGCTTGGGAGCTACGGCATCTTGTGCCACACACCGAGGCAAGAAGAGGGTTGGACCAGGGTTTGTTACTCCTGGGCACACCGGGCAGCGAGCTGGCGTCCCTCACAGATCCTGGCATGGTGCAGGTGAAGAACCTGAGGCTAGAGCAGTGGCCTGGGACTCGGGTCAGTGTTTCTCCATCACTTGCTAGGCAGGCCATGTAAAACACTGTGAACACCAACATTTCTGGCATTTACCAAGTGAAAAGATATATCAGTGTTTTATGATGGTCAGATTAGCTGAAAACATGATCTTTCTCATCTT
>NW_010557357.1:2246-3629 GCF_000687285.1 Phaethon lepturus | reverse complement strand
TCCCCCCCCCCCCCCCCCCCCCCCTTTCCCTGCCTACTATCACTTGTCACCGGAGACAGCTTTTCAGTTCTGTTCCCTGGGAGCAATCATTGTTTGGATTTATTTTTTTTTATTACATGCAGGAGAATGTATCCTCATTGACTAAAAAGAAAATAAATAGAAGAGTGAGAAACTTGCTTTGCCAAGCAATTAAACTTCTAAATTTGCAATGTAATTCTGGAAATAGGTCTGTGTGTGCACTGGTCTAGGTACAATTTTAATTGTACCATGTGCACCACGTGACTAAGTGGGGAAAGGATGACTAGAGATGTGACATCATACTTAGCAGTAGGACAGAACCATTCACTTGGAACAGCATGAGCTGTGCAGAAAGCAAGGACCTGTTTGTAAATAAATTGTGTTTTAGGTATTCCTCAGTTTTGGCAGCAGACTGAGGTGCACCCGAGTGAGATCATTGCAGGGTTTTTTTTCCCCCAGCTTGTAATTCACTCATCAGCAAATAGAAACCAAGTCTCCATTGTTGCAGCACTGCAGATAAATAACTGCTTGGCCACCTATTGCAGAAAATCATGTCCTATACTTTCTGTTGATTTTATCCCCATAAATTTCAACCCAGACAATTGAAGGGAATTCTCTGTTTCTAACAAAAGCCCAGGCATTTGGCAAAACAGAAAGTCCTTTTTAATCAGGTATATTTTTAATCTTGCTACCTTTTTGTTCTCTAAAATTGTTCTCTGCTCAGCACTAGTGCTATTATTTGTAGAAATGGCAAGGCTTTCTTTGTTATTTCCTGTGACTGACTGTATCCTGAGTGCTTGTATTTCAGATGTATTCAGAGGTTGACTTTGCCTGTTGTGCTTTCAAAATTCAAGAGTTAGCATTCAGCTCTGTCTGTGGTTTATATTGTTACCAAAGATCTTTGGACAAACATGGAATGTAAAAAACCCAGCCTAATACTAATGACATTTCTGGGCCAAATTCAGCTGTGACATAAATGGCGGCACAAGTTACATGCAGGGCATATGTAAACACACAGGCAGAGTGATGAAGCACAGGTGGTTACAACGGGGTACCTTGCATGAGGCTGGTTTTCAGTGCGTAAAATGAGGGTAACGAGCTGGTGGAAGCACCGTGCGTGCATCCGTGGTGTGTGAGTGCACATGGGTCGGGGAGAGTAAAGCTTTATCCCACACTGGCAGTAGGAACAAGCCTTAATCTGTATTTGTATTTCATTCCCAGAGTGATGTAAAAGAGCCTGAGGGCCAATCTGCACCACACAAGCGAGTCAGGTGCAGAGATCTCTGTGCTGAGAGCCAGAGAGCTCAGAAAGCGAGTCAGCCCCACGGAGGGGCGGCACTGCGCTGGGGAAGCCCCTCGGCTCCT
>NW_010557357.1:0-2215 GCF_000687285.1 Phaethon lepturus | reverse complement strand
GCTGGCTGGTGGAGCCACCACGGGCTGCGGCAGGGGCTCCGGTCCCACCCACACACCAGTCCATCCACCACCCGCCTGCAAACATGTCATCCCTCCTTCGTTTTGCCATCAGTGCTCTCCACTATTTCAACCCCTCAACCAGTTTCTTTCTTCTACTTTCAACCTCTAATTATAGTCTTCAGGTGCTCATTTCCTATTTTATCTCCCTGGATTGTTGTAACCCTCCTAACCCACCAGTACTCCAAGGGTGACCTGGCTGTCTAACCCAGCTGCCTGATGTGCTCAGGGATTCACGGTTCCTGTCTGTGCAATCCTGGTGGGGAGCACACACAAGGCAGTTTTCATTTGGTGTTTCCAACCTGTGACTTACACATCAGAAGCGGGATGTATGTGTTGTGGACACGATAGATTGTTGTCTGCTGATACAGAACCTCAGAACTGGCTGAGGCTATAAAATACATATTTATTTAATTAAAAACAACCCCCCTATTCACTGTATAGCTTTTGTATTGCTGCCCTGGCAGTGGTTAAGGCAGCCACCACATGAACCTTTGAACTGTGGGCAATCCACAGAACAGGTTAAGACCAACAGATGTGTTAAATCTCCTTCCTTCAGGTGAAACGAAAGCACAATTAAGTGTCTAGTTCTGAAATATCTGGAAACAATAGAAGCTGCAGCTGGAGGCATACAGATCTGAGCAAAGTACTATGCAAGGAAGATTGAGTGAGGCTGTAACGGGATGTGAGCTGAAGCTGCTGCTGCAGCTATAAGTTCCTCCCCCTCGATTCTTCCAGCCTCGTATTCCTACCTTTGCACCTCTCCGCTGCTGCATGCTGGCATATGTGTTTGTGCAACAGCACTGGCAGCTGGAACAGGGAATAGCCTGGATAAAAATCACCCATTAAAAAATTACCCTAAATCCACAGCGATATTTCAGTTGCATAAAGTCGCTGAACAGCCAGTTCTGTGAAGCCACAGCTCGCAAGCTTCCCTGGCACCAGTCTAAAATCCAGGGGAATAAGTAGTTGTTTGGCGTGTGGTATGCAGGAGGGAAAGTAAAAAGTAAGAGAGGAATATGACGCTGTGTAGAAGCAAGGGATGGAGGTTTTCAGCTGCAGAACTAACTAACAAAAAGTTGGGGAAACGGAACAGCTTAATGCTTCTGAGGCACGTGATGTACTGACACCTCACATTCGTGCACAAACATGGTTGCAGCAATGAAACATCTGTTTTGTAGAATACCTTTCCTCGACAACCAGAAAATATTCTGTAAGAACTTGATATTGTCTAACTGCTCATTTCCTAGCAGTCGGGCTAGGCTACGTGTTTTTAAAGCCCACAATCTTCCGACATGGGTGTTCCTGCAGAGGGTCTCCTTAAAGCTAGTATCAGGGTAGAGACCTTTATATGACCCCTGTGACATCTGTCTTTATATGACTTGAGAAGTGATCTGAGCCCCAGAATAGAAATGCCTCCAGGACTGTGTTTCTCTCTGCATACAGTGCTTAATATAAGCTGGTACTTATTCAGTTTCATTATTAATTTAAATAATATCAATTTCTTAATGCAAATAAATAAAAAAATACCAAAAAGTAAACATGCGTGCTTCAGCAAACACCAATTACATATAAACGTATCAGGACACTTTCCTTAGTCTTTCCAGAGGCAATAAAATATTACTATGCCTTACAGATCGTGGGATGAGATAAAGTGAGTGTTATTATGAAATGATCATGAGGGTGATGTTGTTTTCTAAGGAACTATATCTAATTACTGAATGGCAAGATCATCTGGCTATAATTATTTTTTTATCATATCCTACTGTGGATTGTTTTCCATGCGCTTTCTGGAAGACTTTTTTCCCCTTAATAAAATAAAGTCACATTCATTTGCCATAATGAAATTCAAAGTAACTTGCAGTTTAGGTTTTTATCTTCTGATAACAATTTCTTATGTAAAGCAGATACTATTTTAAGTCTCTCTTTCTTGCTCAAAGAAGAATGTAATGGGCTTTGGTTGGCTATCTATCTATAGCAACCCTGTTTTTTATTTTAGCACACTGCAGTGAAAATATTTAATTCATTTATAACATTTATAATGTTAGCACTAAAGTCCATTTGATAAAATAAATTTTATCTGTTATTTGTGGGGAAGACACTTAAGGATTTCAATAATTCTTACACAATATTTACATTTTTTTCTTCTGACTTTTTG
>NW_010557356.1:450-699 GCF_000687285.1 Phaethon lepturus | reverse complement strand
GACCAGGTCCGGGGTCACGTCTTGCAGCAGCTCTAACAGGGTGCAAGGGAGGACCCAAGCGCTGAATAAGCTCTTGTTGGGTTTTCTGCTCACGGATTGATCTGATCACTTTTTTTGATCCCCATTTAAACTTTTGGGTTTCCGACAGCAAGGCGTTGCCCAAGCTTCTTCCCAGAGACTCAGCGGACTGAGAGGGGTTGGGTCACGCTGGTTAAAACGAGCCGGTCTGATGTCCTTGGCTGGGCTTTC
>NW_010557356.1:0-315 GCF_000687285.1 Phaethon lepturus | reverse complement strand
CCGTGGGGCGGCAGAAGGTCTGGGTGGGCCCTGGCTCCACGTGCACCCCCACACTGCACCCCTGCAAAGCACCGGCTTTAAAAAGGGGCTTATTAACGTCCACCGCCGCCTCGGTGCAGCAGGCACCAGGCGTGAGCGTGCAGGGGAGAGAGACAAAGAGAAAGCCAGCGGCGGTGGGGAAGGGCCAGGCTCGCCTCCCTGCACAAGCGCTTTTCCTCAACCGAGTGGCGAGAAAGCAAAACTGAGAAGTGCCTAAAATTAGAGCTGCCAAACCCCAGCTGGGGAAGCCTGGAAAGATCCCCACGCCCTGGAGCC
>NW_010557355.1:362-704 GCF_000687285.1 Phaethon lepturus | reverse complement strand
CAAGATATATTTTGCAGCATGAAAGAAAAAGAAAAAAAGAAAAAAAAAATGAAGCAGCAGGTGTGTTTGCAAACCACCAAAGCGAAACGGAGTTCAAACGGGGATGAAACGGGGGAAGCGTTTGGCATCGTCTGACACAGCTTCGATGTCCCAGGTCCGCGGGAGGAGAGAGGAGCGACCCCCTGAAGGGCATGGAAACCAGAGGGCTGGGAGAAGCGAGGAGGTTGCCAAAGCAAGAGGCGAGCCCGTCTGCCAAAGCACGGCCCGAGTCTATCGGAAGGTAACTCGGTCTAGCGGGGAAAGGAGTTAAGGATGGTTTTAGGGAAGAGCCGCTTCCACGAG
>NW_010557355.1:0-262 GCF_000687285.1 Phaethon lepturus | reverse complement strand
AAGCAGGGGGCCCAGCGGCTCAAAACACCTGCAAAAGGAAAACAACTCTCAAAAGACTGACCCAGCAAGCCGGCGCGCTCCGTCAACCTTCCCTGCACTCCAAGTCCTCTACGGCTCCTTAAGACGGGATGGGGGCATGGTCCCGAGGTAGCGACCTCAAGAGCCTGAAGACACCGCCTTGCCCATGCGAACGGGCATCATAAACAGTTTGGAAAGCACTCAAATGAAAAAACAACCTTCTGTTAGAGAGGTTGAGGCAACG
>NW_010557354.1:36531-72447 GCF_000687285.1 Phaethon lepturus | reverse complement strand
GGCCGGGGTCCCGGGCCAGCAGGGGTGTGAAAGCACCCGGGCTTGCAGGTCCTCCAAGCAGGATCTGCAAGGAGATGCCAAGGAGGGATCTGCAGCAAAAGCAGCCGCTGCTTTCAGATGCCAGTTCCTCTTGCATCTCTCCATCCTTCAGCTCCGCTCAGACCCCCTCTGCAGCATGGGGTCACAGGCCGGGCGCTGCGCATGTGCCCCCTTCCCTGGCACTCTCCAGGCATGAGGCAGAGAGGGTGGCTCTCCAGCCCTCGGGTGACATCCGTGAGGGTGGACAGCAGCAGGGCTGGTGCTGGCTGGGGAAGAAGGGGCTGACCCCCACCATGTGCGTCCTTTGCATGCCCGGTCTCCTGGGGCAGCACAGTAAGGAGCCCAGGAGCCTCCTCTCCCAGACCTCCCTCGCCATGAGGGAACGGGGGCTACAAAGGTAGGAAAGGACATTGTGACGGGAGCAGGAGCCCTCCCCAGGTGATGGGGGAGATGGCCTGGCCACCACCCAGAGCCAACTGTCCCTCTTTGCAGAGCAGCCCCAGCCCCCTGTGTGGGGGGAGCGGAGCTGGGGCCGCTGGGCGCGTCGAAGCCAGCCAAGGCTCAGTGGCGGCTGCAAGCAGAGGGTGGGCAAATCCCTTCTCCCAGCATCCGGCACCAGCCACACCCTCTGCAGAAAGCCCCGAGTGGGGAGGAGACACTGCCGTTGCTCAACGATCCCGTGAGGACCCAGGTCCCAGCTCCTTCTCAGCGATGGGAATGGCTGGGCGATGTGGCCGAGCACCACAGACGTGAAGAGTGGGCACCGTCGTGGTGGTGAGGGACCTCTCACGGGCAGCTCACTTGGCCGTGTTTGGCTTCCCGAGCGTCCCGACCCATCGCTGGGGGATTCCTGGCTTTCCTTGATGCTTTGGCTGGATGCTTTGGGGGAATCTCAGTGCTGGGGTGAACATCAGAGGGAAGGGGCTGTGGGACCTTTACCCGCTGGCCATCTCAAATATACCTGTCACTGCCACCAGCATCGCTCGTCGGTCATTCCTCACCGTCCCTTCCAGCTGTCCCAGCGCCAGCGGGTGGCTGTGCCCCGGTCCCGGGCGCAGGTGTTGGCACCGGGGACAGCAGCCCGTGGTCCCAGGGGACAGTGGTCCTGCCTTCCCTGCCCGGGGCAACCCACGTCCTGCCGTGGGGTTAAACTCCCCAAGGAAAGGAGGGAGGAAGATAGGAAAAACAATCACAAGAATTTGTTTCATGCTGCCTGGATCCCTCCCCGCACACAGCAGTGTTTTTGGACGGCCAATTTATAATCAGCAGTGTGGAATGTTGTAAATTAAATATTTTTAAACAACTTTGCTCTCTCTCTGGTTAAACATTTCAGAGATCGCTCTTTCTTGTCTGTCTCTTGCTGGGTGGTCCCTCCATTCGCCCGTACATCTTCCTCAAACACAATTAACCATTTAGATGTTGCACAAAGGAATAGCTTATGCATACAACACCAGTCGCTCGCTGCTCCGGCGCTGGGGGAGGGAGGCAAATAAGAAGGCAGCTTCTTTTATTTTCTACGAAAAACAAAAACAAGAAAATCCCTTTTTCCGTCCCAAACTATCCCATTTTTCCGTGAATTGTAAAGGCGCCGATCCAAGCTCATCATCTGTCTTGGTGCTTGGTCCAACAATCCCCTTGTGTCCCCCCTCCCCTGAAATTCAACATTAGCATTTTAAAAGCCTTAAACATACAAGTTTGTTTAGACTCAAGCTCTCCCAAGCTCTTGCTTTCCATATTTATATACACACGTATTTTAACATATATAAAATGTCTGTCTATAGGGCCTGGAAGGAAGTTCTCGTCTGCCGGCCCGTCTGGGAGGCACAGGCGCGGCTGTGGACCTTGGCTCCCAGGAGATGGAGTGAAAACCAACAGGATCCAGGAATCGGCTGCCTGGCTGAGAGCGAGTGAGCCTCCGTGGGCTGGCTGCTGCGGAGGTCCTCAGGGGGTTTGCTGGGTGCTGGACCCGGGTGAGGGAACCTCCACGTCCCCAAATTAACCCTGCAGGTTGCCCAGTGAGAAGGACCCCATGCCCTGTGCTCCCCCCATGGCACTGGGGGGGCTGGGATGGGGCATGGTGGGCAGCCTGTAACGTCAACGGACCCAGCCCCGATTGCCCGCTGCAATGTTCAGTCCTTTAAAGCAGGTGACCAAAGGCCACAGGAATGACCGTGTGTGACAGGAGGGCAGCACCGATGGCCACCGTGGTGTCCCGGGACCCGGGGAGTGGGTTACACCACACACTGCACAACGTGCGGTCCTCACGCTGCTGCTGCTGGTGCAGGCGATTCCTCTGCGAGCCCCACTTGGGGCTCGATCTAACCTTGTCCTTAGCAAGACACCAGGGCAGGGTCCGGAGCAGCCACTGGCCTCAACTGCAGATTTGGGCTAGTATGGAGGCAGCAAGGCACCTCCTGAAAACACTGGTGCTCCCCAGACCTGCAGGGTTTCATAAGGAAAATTTGGGTCACCTGGGTTGAGAAGGTCCCACCAGCAAAGTCCGAAGGATGGACAGGGCACGGTGAAAATCAATCTTTCCAGGCAGTCAGAGGAAGGAGAGTGGGGTGCAGAAGCCAGCAAGGAAGCCAGCAGGAGCAACACAGCTCTGCACAATAAACCTTGGAGACTGGAGGCAGTAAAAGACTGGTGAGTCCTCGTGATGCCCAGCTCCAAGAGGTTCAGGAGAGTCCTACTGCTAGGGCTACACACAGGAGCATCAAATGGACAGGTGATGGGAGAGCCAGACCTGCGGACCTGAGACCACACGACTGCTCAGCCTGGCACTCCTCTCCCCTTCCTGTCCAAAAGCCAAAAAACTGTCCCAAAAGTGAGATCAAAGCCTGGTGCAAAGAAAGTTTTGTGTCCCCTTCAACACTGCAGGGGTGGGAAGCGCACTGTCCCCAGGAATGGCTAGTTGCTCGCCTCTGCCTTGCATGGCTCCGCTCCAAGGCTGCCAGGAAGATGGGAACCATCCACTTCAGTTTGGCTGCAGGAAGGATCAGATGAGCTGCTGCTTCCTGAAGGATCACAAGAGTCACCTACAGAAGCAAACATGAACAGCTGAGGGAGGAGAGCCACATCTCTGGCCATCTGTAACCGCCCAACAAATGCTTTTCCCAAATCTGTGTCTTGCAAACAGGCTTGGCTGCAAACATCCTGGGAAGGACCTCACTGCAGAGCTGCTGCAGGTGGTGCCCAACTCTCGCAGGAGCCAGGGCGAGAGGGCAGAGCTTCAGGAGCTCCTGCCACAGTGTGCCAGGGGTGACAGACCCACAGGAAGAAGTTTGGGCCAAGTCTGCGCACATGCTGCCACTGGGCTCTGCACCCACGCCAACCTGCTGCCCTGGTCACAGAAAAAGCCTTTTAGGAGCTGCTGGCAGGACACCGCTCCGTGAAACCGAGGAGCTGGAGGTGCTGCTGGCTGGGCACTGTGCTGGGCATCACGGCAAGCCTCTGCTTTACCGCGTGCAGATGTGGCACGTGACGTCACCACAAGAACCTTCTCACATCAACCCCATCTGCACACCTACCAAGGAAGCGTTCAGGACAAGCCTGTCGAGGAATTGCCAGTGCCTAAAGAGCTGGGAAGCTCCAGCTTTTCAGAGAAACGTTGCCTACAAAGCACTGCCTTGGTGCTAATAGCACCATGATGGGCACAGGCTGTAACGCTCAGCTGCCTGGGTGTGACAGAGCAGCAAAAGTGAGGAGACTTACTTGCTATTTGAGAGGTGACCTGTTCCTCAAAGCTGGTGAGCAGCCCGTACCAGTAACACTTTCCTGAAGGTCTGTATGACCTAGGACCAGTCAGTCACATCCAAAACTACCTGGGAACAGAACTCCCTTTCCTTAGTCGCCTCCCCAGTTTTCTGGAAGACCGTAACATTTCTCATTCAGTCTGTAAAGTTGCCTGACTCAACCCATCGTCTGCTCACCTGATGATGACAGCGGCATGGAGACCAGGTTAGATGAGGAAGGGTTAACCTCCCAGTGCCCGCCTTGGGATTCCTGAAGGCCCTATTATCCTGAATTATTTTTCATAATTACTGCCACACACGTAGACTACATCAAGAGTGAATCTTCACTTTGATAATTTGTGCTGTGAAATCTCACTTTGGGATCTACTTTTATCTCACACCAAACACCTGCAGGTCGTAAAAGGCAAAAAGGAAAAGAAAACGCCTCAAATCCCGGCCAGGTTTTCAAGTGTCAGAGAACACTAAATTAATGCTAAATTCTAACCGACACAGTAAAGAGCCCCCCACCCACTTCTTAAATTAGCTAAACAAAAGGACTGAGACGTTAACATATAATTACGGCACAAGGAGGTAAAGCTGTAGCTGTTAAGTAAGGAGATGTGGACTTTTCAGAAGTTAAGATGTATCCTAAAAACAGAGAGGGAGAAGGCTTTGTGTTTAAGCAAAAGGACCATGAGTCAAAGTCCCTGCGGACCTCTCTCGGCTTTGCCGCAGCCTTCCGGTAAAATGCAAAGCCAGGTAATTACGCTCCACTCTGCTGCTGTTTCTACACATCCACAATGGATGCCCCGCTCCCGGTGCCGCACAGAGAGACAAGAACTCTCTTTAATTAACCTTTGTGAAGCCTCTGCGATCCTTGGATGAAAAAAGCTTCGTACCTTAGGAACATGTTTGCACACATACGCACGGCAAAACCTCTAGCACAAAGCCTGAACTGCAGTGCGTTTCTTCTTTCTGCAGCTTGTCAAAGGCCTTGAAGCTCATCCTTACTGATATTTTCCATTCCAATCTGGTCCTTTAGAGGAGGGATTTTGTTTATGAAACTTGGGGAATGTCTGGATTATAATCTCTCTCCTGTCAAATTAGTTAGGAAATGGTAATTTTCCTTGGGGGACACCAGTGCCCATGAAATACCCATTTAAAATTTATCACTTCAGTTAATGAAGTATCATCCCAGCCAGTTGCTGTAAGCACCTCTGGATGTCAACCTGCCAGGGACAGATAAATGTCACGTTGAATCCTACTAGATTCTAATAAACAGCTTGTAGGTAGGAACTTGTGTCCAATTTATAAATGTTAAAAGAACAGCTTGTGTTTCAATCCCATCCAGGTGCTTTACAATCCTGGCACAACCCCTGACCACAGGGCTGTGTGTTTCACATTAGTGCGCTCGACTCATCTCACAGACGTAGGTATAGTAATCCACAGATCATCTAGATGTGGGGAGGGACCTCTTGTCGGGAGGTTAGGAACAGCGGACCGACAAGCGAAAGAATCACCAAAATAAGGCAGAGTACCCATTGCTCAGGCCCCACTTCCCCTCCACACTCCCCCCATCCCTCCATCCCGCTCACATACTTGCTCTTGGGCAGGATTTCAAAGGAACGTACCAAACCCGGCCCTGATGGAAATGGGTGCCAAACTCCTCAACTGCATTACAGAAGAGCAGAGAGGCAGCTTAAACACTTGTGTGCTGTGGGGCAGCACCATGAGAGAGAGGAGGAGGGGGCTGGCGAAGCTGCTGGGCTGCAAAGAGCAGCCCGCATTACGGCTGTGTTTCGCTGCCCGCCCGCTGCGTTGATGAGATGCACAAGCAGCATCCCGAACGGTTTCTCCCAGGCTCGGGGACAGTGGTGCAGGACTGCAGGGACGTGGTTTACATCGCAGGGAGGACGGCTAAGCCATTCTTCGGAGTGGGCACAGTCTGTGTGGTCCCCCCTCTCCCTTCTGCTGGAAAAGTACAGTGCGTTTGCCGGGCGCGCAGGAACCGATATTACCCGGCACAAACCCGCGTGCATCCCAATGAGGGGGGAGGGGCTGACGGACACACCGCTCTGTAAATACTTCTTTATTAAGACATAAATATAAAGCTGAACAGGAAAGGAGCAATGACAGGGTAAACCGTGCCAGTACTGATCTGTATGGATGATCTTACGATGCTTGAACATCTGGTTCTGCTGCTGGCTTCCATAAAATCATCTTTAAAACCTACTCGGGTTATATCTCCATCAGCTGTTCGGTGCCCACAATGACTTCATTAACATGTTTGGCTGCAAAGAGAGAGGGAGGAAAAGAAGAGGAATTGAGTTTTGCAGCAGTGCTTCAGGCCTTGCATTTTTCAAATCTGCAACTTTAAAACAAATGAGAAAAGCAGAACTTGAACACAGATTTGCTGTCTTTCTTTGGACTCCAGCGTCTCTCCAACAGTATCCCACACACATGGCAAAAGCCTAAGCAACTGACTAAACATCAGGAGGTTTCTCTAATGAGAGTTTTCACATGTACGTGTCACTACTAAACAAGAGAGGCCCGACGGAAGTCACAGCTGCTACTGACAGGTGTACATCCAGGTTGAGGCAAAGAACCATCGACATCCAACATGGAGATTGGACATAAAATTAAAGAACAGTAATCCTCTCCGGCCCTAAAGTGTGCTGCGTGCCCTCAAACTGCACAAAGGCTGGGGAGGAGAGGAGCTGCTCATCACTGGGGGACCATGACCAAGAAAGCATGAGACCCTCTCAGCAATCCCAATGCAACCCTGGCATCTTACAAAAAAGTGTGGGTTTGGTTTTTTTTTTTAATTTAGACCTGACTTCTCTCTCCTGGATTAAAAAAATCTGGGTGGAGCCTCTCCAAGTGTCCGCAAGAAGCAAGGTCTCTGAGCACAGTTATCATCTCTGAGGGTCACTGTGGACAGCCCACCTCAGACTCCCACCGAGAAAATTTGCTGGAGGAGCAATTTCTACAAGGTCACTCCTTTGCCTGCTCCCAGGAGCTCTGCACAGCCCCAGTGGACACATTAACGTGCCAGTTCCTGCCCCAACACTGTTAATGCACTGTACTGAAAGAGCCTTCCCTTTAAAATGCAAAAGCAGCTTCTCAGAGAAGGACTGCAAATAGGGGATCTAAAGCCAAAATAATAAAAACACGCAACTGAAAGCCCAGTGCCTAAAAACCCCAAGCGTGTGGCCTCAGAGCCTGACATAAAGCTGGTGTGCTCAAAGTGGGTGTCCTCAGGGTACCGTGAGGGGAGGCGGTGAATCTAAATCGACTCCTATTCAGGTGGAGCTCAGGTGGTTTGACTCATGCCCCTGGGCACTCCATCTCTCCTCCTGCACATCAGCAATAACAATTGGCTCTGGAGCCTGGGATAAAGCATCAAGGCCTGTGAGGTGCTGGGATACACTGATGGAGGCTGTGTTGTCTCCTACACCTTACACAGCAGTGGGGGTGGATAGCCAAGGGTGATGGAAATAACGAGTTGTGTTTTATTTACCCACCTAAAACTCCTCCCCTCCAGGGAGTGGATTTTGCAAGGCTGCTGCAAAACAACAAACATGCCACCTTCGGCTAAATGAAGAAATTCCTGGCAATCCCCAAACTGGCCGGGCCAACACGATGCTTCTCTTGGTTTAAAATTCAAAACGCTACCTTTACACCATGCAAACCAGTGCTCCAGAAAAGGTTTGATCAAAAACTGCTCTATAAACTTCAAGGAGTTTTGGACTGTGGCAAGATAATTTCCCACTACAACCCTAACCCCACCATCATACGGATCCTGCTGTCTCCTCAGCCTGGAGGACAGAATTGGGTTAGCCACATGATCACCTTTCAGAGACCCTTTGTGAAGCCGAAAAAAAGGAGATCAAGGAGCTGCTTCTCACCTTCAGCATCAGATCGAGTTACTTGGTTCTTTGCTCAGGGTATTTAGCGACAACTGATAATTAATCCCGGAGCCTCGTGCTAACATCTTGGAGCTCAAAGTTGGAACGTGAAGCCCAGTCTCCGGCACTTTGGGCAGGACGAGCAGAGGTGGATGCAGTGCTCAGGAAAATGAGGGACTGACTGTGCAAGTGCCAGGTGCAAGCGTGATGTAGGTAGCACCACACAACCTCTCCAGCACAGCTCTGCCAATAGCCCCAAGTCCAGCCTTCAGCGCCTCTCTCCTCCCGTCCCGGACCCCACACAGCTTTGCCAAGGTACCTCAAATCCAACCTGCAGCACTTCTTGCTATAACATTCCTCACCCCCAACAACTTTCCCAATATATCTCAAACAGGCCCTGTAGCAACTCCTGTGACTCCATTCCTGAACCTCCTCCAAGCAGACTACCTATCATGTTGATTTCTCTGATGTGAATAAGACCCTGGCTACCGTCCAGTGAGAGTAATTACGTTATGCCTCTGCAGATTAAACATGCCTTCATCTAGGCTTATAAAGAGCCATGTCAATTTATGGTTCTATATATAGGTTATCTGTAGCAATACTTTTTAACAAGGAACTTTTGGTTCCTTATTAAAGGAAGGTGGTACCAACTATTTGTATTTTGCACTGACATGCTTATAGCCGCCTTACAGTATCTTGCATTTTACGCCTGATGAGTTCAAAATGCTTTTCGAGCGTGGGCAAATAGAGCATTCCCATTTTATAGATGGGGAAACTCAGGCAGCAGTGAGTTTAGGGAGTTTAAGTGGCCAAAGCCATGTGGGAAATCAGAGCATGCATTCCCTCATCTCCCATCCCTCTGCCTGTTTTGTCTCCTCCTTGATCCCTGTGGCCCGGATTCCCTGAAGCAGGCACACACAGCCTGCCTGGTATGTCACTGCTACCTCAGAGACTCACATGAAATCACCAAACTCATTTCTCCGTGTACAGGCTAAAAGAAAACACATGAATGTGCCTGCCTCAAATCCCCCAGAAAGTTTTTAAGCGATAAAGGGAATGGTTTTGCTAGAAACAAAGCCTGATTCCGCACCCCGAGGGGATGCGATAGGCAGATAAGGATTCACCCTGCTTCCCTCTTCCCTTCCCAAAGCCCTCCTTGCGGAGGGAAGGGAATTCAGACTCCACTGTGTGTGCCAGAGAGCCGAGCTGCGGATAGCGTTTCATTATCAGCCGTGGCTGCCAGTTGCCAGTGGCTCTGGCTGGTACCAGCAAGCTCAGTTCATGCAGAAACTCTGCCTGAAACTCTGGGGGAGGAGAGCGAAGTACCTCACATGCTTAGCTGTTCAGCTCCCTTCTCGTTCCCCAGCTCCCCATTAGGGATTTCTTACCAGGCTGCCTTTTATCTGACACTGGCAGGGTTACAGATGCATTCAGCCCACAGAGAAAGAAGAGGGATTAGAGAAAGGACTTTCAGAAAGCCTTAGAGTTGGACTCTGCAACCTTAAATCATGTTCAACTAGATCTTCTCAGATTGGGAGCATCTGGTGCTAAGCAAATCCAGAGCTGATCAACACATTCAACCTCCTGATTAGCACTTTGCTTCAACTTGCTGACGCAGCCCAGCCTGAAGTCAGCCTGGGTGCTTGAACTGAGTGTCCACGGAGATTTTGCTGAGCATAAATCAAAAACCTGTCACTCATTATATATGCGTTCCTGCTTTGGAAGACATTTGTTTACACATACTGTACACTAGCCCCTTAAAAACATACGCACAAGGCAAGGAGAGCTAGAGAGCTGGGAAGCAGTGCAGTTTTTGGTGCTTGGCTAAAAACAAATTGTAATGCAAATAAACAGAGGGGCGGAAATGACTGCGCAGCCCAGCACAAACCCCACCAGCAGGCCGGGGGCCGGGGACCCAGCGCTCCCCAGCCTTCCTGGCAGGTTCCTGCCAAGCTGCTTACAGAAAGGGGATGCCGGAGCATTCCTTTAAAAGCTATGTGAAAGCATCTCCTTGTTGTTTGCTCAATTAGCCCCAGACAGATTGCTGCTGCTGCTGCTGGTGGCAATGCTGGGTTGTAAAGGAGGAGGGGAAGGAGGGGAAAGGGAGGGAAAGAAAAAAAAAAAAGAGAGAGAGAAAAAAAAGGTTAGGGCCTAGGCCCAGGACCACCACGAAGTTCCAGCCCTCAGGGGCTCCAGAAAACGTTCAGTTTACTCACTCAATTACATACACTGTTTTATAAACCCTTTAAAATAAAATAGAAAACAGTCCCTGGCACAGAATTACTGCTCTATTATACAGCAGTGATGAAAGCCACTGCTGTGTATTTGCTCTCTTTAAAGCAAGAGATAGTTTAACTTAAAAAACTAGGCGGGGGGGAGGGGTGGCTGCAGAAATGCATGCACGAAAACACGCTGTGGGTGGTTCCTACCACATTCACCCAGGACAGAAAGGATCAGACAGTGGGAGAGAAGAGCAACTTGTCTCTGCAGTGATGGTTGGCCCTGAAAAAGCAGCCAGGTTGGGGGGGGAGAGGAACTAAAGGGGCTTAAGGGGACAGGAAGCAGCTGAAGCTTGACTTTAGGAAGCTGGAGGGTGTTTTAAATTACATGTAGAGATAAAAAAGGGACGCAGGTGATGGGGGCTGATTTGTTTGTATTTACAGAGCAGTGGGGCTTTCCAGTCAATGCCTGCTCTCTCCCCAGCCATGCTTACTTACACCATCAGGGGTGACCACGCTGTGGCCCCAAAGGCCAGGAGCGTCTCACAGATTTCTCCCAAGCGCCATGTCAGCCCTGCTGTGCAGCCATCACCCGAGTCTGAGGCTGCCTGGGAGCGATGCTCCCCGTGAGCAGGGTGCCCCAGCCCAGTGGTGGGAGGTGCAACTCACCCCAGGGGTGAATGGGGCTGGTGACAGCTTCAGGTGGATCAGCTCTGGCCCGCAGCTGGGGCCTCCAGCCCACAGAACAGGCAGGCAGCAGAATCTCACTCCTGCTTTACACCCAACCCCAGCAACTGCCAGCGCACAGTGCCATGCTCACCTGGTCCAGCTGAGGCTTTTCGCATAGTACAACCAGTATTAACCCCTTCACCCTCAAACCCATGTGGGGAACAGACGCGTCTTGGGAGTGTAAAGGTAAAGGCACAATGAATTCAGTGCCTGAAGAGAGATGAATTTACAGAATCACAGAATCATTAAGGTTGGAAAAGACCTTTAAGATCATCAAGTCCAAACATCAACCCAACACCGCCATGCCTGCTAAACCATGTCCCGAAATGCCACGTCTACACATTTTTTGAATACTTCCAGTGATGGTGACTCCACCACTTCCCTGGGCAGCGTGTTCCAATGTTTGACCAGACTTACTGTGGCTTGGAGCAGATGGATGGGGGAGTGAAAGAACTGGAGAGAGAGGTGTATGGCAAAATGATCAGTCAGGGTCTTGGGAGAAAGGTTAGTCAAAGGAAAAGGAGACCAAGAGCTGAGGGTGTGCCTAAGATAGCAAGCTCCTTGGGGAGGGGGACACACTAGGAGTCCTAGTATTGGGGCAGGGTCCTAGCAAAGTGTTTAAGGGGACTGCTGGATTGTACTGAGTGATGTGCTCCCACAGAGTATTGCCACCTCACAGTAAACGCGAGCAGGGGTCTCAGAAACGTCAGTCTAAACTTCCTGCTAAGATGGCACAGATGCCATATTTGCCTGGACACTGCTGCCTGTTGCGCTGGATGCAAGTAGAGGTCCCCTTCCTTTCTCAGCATCCATTGGGGTGTTCTTCCTGGCTCTTTCATGTGGCTGAGCTCTAGCAGAGCACAAGTGGTTATTTTCTCTGCATGGAGCATGTAAAAATATTTCCACAAGGTTAGGAACTGCTGCCTTATGGGTAGACTTCACAATCAACATGCTGCGAATGTGGCAGCTCGTTTAACCCGCTCACTCAGGAAGCCTGAACTTCTCTGGCTGGGAATGACAGTATGCACAAGTGTGACAGTCCCCAGCAGCACAGGGGAGGACAAAGCGTCGCTGGATGCATATTCTAGGGAAGTGTTATGCCACTGCTAAGGCCAGAACTCATAAACCATTTCATACAGCTTGGAAAAGAGGCTTACTAGAATCAGCTAAAAATGTAGTCACTGCATACTCACTGAAACAAAAATTACAACTATTTAAGAGATGCCTGTTTTAACTGCCAACTAATATCTTTGTCAGGTACACTCAGTAGTTGAACTACTTCAGGGGACAAATCATATGGACCTCTCAGTTTTGCTATGAATTTACACCATTCCTACATTATCTCCAGCTCATCTTGCACCCCAGTGCTCAACATACATGTGTGCATTGTTTAGTCTGTGTCTGTTCTTCACAAGCTTTTGTAACTCCCATCTGCACTGCAGCATGCTTTCTGATCCCGACCTTGTGTTAAGTGTTTTCAGTTCCTGAAGACTTCACCAGGAGGTACTCAGCATCTTGCAAGAGCAGATGCTTGAATGCAGCGAAAGCATCAGAAAGTCCCTCAGTTCCTTCCTGGCCCTATCCTGATAAATCTTGGCTGGGGTGAAGCATCCTCACAAGCAGTCACCCATTCAATGGTGGAGGTTTCATAAACTGTACCTGCGTTCAGAGGATGACATGAGAGAAAAATGTGCTCTTTGGCCCTCATTAAAATAAAACAACCTTGCTCTGTTTCATTGAGAAGTCCTAGGACTCCAAGCTTGGAACAGGACTTGGAAAATGACTGGAAACGGGAGCCAGTCCTTACTGGATATGTGCCTTTTTCTGTTCTTGTGAGAAACCACACAGTTTTGGCTACGTGATAAACCTCTGGAAAAAAAAAAAAAAATCTGTTTGCACATGTTCTCAGGAGGGCAGCTAAAAGCTCCAGAGACTCTGTCTGCAATGAGCACTCTCAACCAGGGAAGTGCAGGAGGAAGGCAGGGCTTCCCCCATGCCTGTATCCTGCTCTAGCGACCACTGCAGCACTCGGCACAGAACCGCTTCCCTCCTGTGCCCAGAATGATCCTGCCCGGGCACGATGGTGGCATGGAAAGGGATGCATGCAGTCTGGTGCAAAGCAGTCAGGGGATGAGTGCCAGCTGGGAAATGGAGCATGGGACTGTTAGGCAAGGGGACTAGAAATAGCTGCTATGGTCAGACCAGAGGAGGATTCAGGTGGGTATCTGGGAATGACCAAATAAGAGAGAAAAACAAGAATCTCCATGGGACAAAGACTAGAGGAAAAAACAAAGAGAAGGCTGGGAATGGGATGAGTCTGGTCCTGGGACAAAGCCATAGCGGGGAGCGGTGAAGCTGGGGGCAGGAGCAGTAAGCCTACAGTAACTACAGCCTTCTCCTCCCACCACCAGGAATGGATCTCAGGGCTGCTGATGCCCATGGCATCCATGAACCTCCTGGCAAAGAGTTTCTCTTATCCCATTGCAGATCCAGCTCCCCTTAAGGAGGATGACCCATTACTATCAGTTCCCATCAGCTGAAGCAGCAGAAAGCTGTACAAGGGAGCTCAGGTTTCTGACACTGCTAATGATCCATGCAAGGGCCAACTTCATCCTGTATAATAAAACAGCTTTGGGTTTTTTTTAGTGGACTGAACCTTTCCACCCAACATTTACAAAGAAAGTGCTAAGGCTAAAATGTCAAGTCTGTAACAGCTAGGAAATGCCATATGTAACAGGCAACTTCAGCACTTAAGGTGGCCAGTCCAAATGAATGGGCCCATGATCGGAATCTCCGTGTCTCTCAGGTCTCTGTAAAATAGGAGGAAAAACCAACCATGTTCATACTGAGGAGGCAAAAATGAGGTTGTTAACAGTTGTGAAGCATTAAGATGACACATGTTGCAGAGAAGCCGTAGAAGGGAAGATCTTGTCTCTTGCATAGTATACAGTAATTAAGATTTCAGACACAAACTGAAAAAAGACAGGAAAATGAGGAATATTGGAAACCCCCACATTCAGCAAGCACTACTCATTCTGGATGTTGACTGTGTCAGGGCACTAAGGAAAATAAAAATATACGGTGCCATAAAAACTGCACAGGAACAAGCACAGCAAATTTTTAGTCTAAAGCCTGATCACGGAGATATGCTACTACTAAGTATGTACCAGGATACCAAGCTAAGATTACATCAGCATCCTGAATGCTGGTATTTTTTCCGTTTCTGAACATATGCTTTGTGGCAACAACACTGCTGTAATGCACTTTTTGGGTGTGCAACGATTCAAGCTGTCCCCAAACAATATTGGCTCCGTAATTCCCAATGCACATAAAACATCCCTGTCCCAACAACAACAGAAATGAAGGCAAGTGATAAGGTGGCAAGTTTTATGTCAATTTTGCTAGTTCTATCCTATGTGTGTGTCTTTACCATCTCTGTTCTTGGTGTTGCTTTGAAGAAAGGTTAGGCTGCTTTACTGTGCCTGCTTCTTCCTGGCTAACCTATACCAGATGTATAATGTACTCCCCGCTGAATGTGGCCTAGAGACTTCTTTGGGAACTGTACCCACTGACTCTAGGGCTCATCTAACTCCTCGACTAGCCCATCACCAGCACTCCCTCTCTCTAGTCCCACTTCAATAAGTACATGCTGCTTTTGAGCTCCTCTTTAAAAATAGGTTCATCAAAAAGTCTGGAGCATGATCCTAATAACTGTCTTTGAAACAGTGATTGAATGCTCTGTGCAATTAAGTTCTTTCAGAACTGCTGCCTGCCATTTCCTATCCCTTTAATAATTACCTCCTTTTTCTTAGGTACCAACATGTTTTTCAAACTGCTACCTGTGTGAGGTAGCTTTCACAAAGCCCATCTGTTAATTCTCTGCTAGCAAATTCCTTAAATTAAAGTATCAAAGAGGAAGGAAAGTGGATGCTTCCTAAGCATGGTAATAAAAGCAGTAGGAAGAGAATAGTATGGCTCTCAGGAGGCATGGCTTGCAAATCCGTAAGTTTTATTAAACTCCATACCTTGAATTTAACAAAGGCACTTAAAAGTACCATCTCTGGCCAGTGCTGTCATAGGGCTGAAGTTAATGCAGGACTGGGATGTCACTGCTGACAGTTACCTGCTCCCTCCTGTGTCTCTAACTTTCTTTTCAGTTTGAAAGTACTAGGCTGCATCTGATCTACCCCAGTAACCAGTGTTGGAGTGTTCCCTCTATTTAGGTGTCCAGATCTTTGCCAAGCCCCTTATTAAGTGATGAGGTCTCCCACCATGTCCCCAGGGAGATTATCCCACAGGCTACCAGACCACATCGTTAGGAAAACGTTCCAGATAGCCAACCTAAATTGTGTTTAATTCAATCCCATTACTCCCAGCTGTACCATTTGGACCACCCTAAATATGCCCATATTCTTCCGCTGAAGGAAAAAGATGAGAGCTGGTTTGAGTTACGTTTGCCTATCATTTGTGGTAGCTGTTCTCCTGCCATCCTCCTTGCATGGGACTGGAGCTCATTTTATGAAAGGAGGTCAGTGCACCACTGGCTCAAACAGCTCTTGTACCCTGAGCTGCCTGGGCAGTGTGGCCAGGACTCGTATGGCAGAGCAGGGAGCACACAGCCAGTTCTACAGCAAAGCCAACTGTGGGATTTGCTTGGGGCTGTGTAGGATGATTCAGGGATATTTCTACCTTTGATGAATTCTGGCTGATGCTTTGGAATAAGGGACTGCTGTATTTTTATTTTTTTAACATTTCTGGGAAGGTGTATGCAGTTCTGCTGAGGAGGTTTCTACATGTAACTCCCAGACTAGGGTCAACAGCCAGCTGCTACCGCTTACATCTGCTGAAGTGTGATCAGCTTGCAACAAAAGGTGGCTCCAACCCAAGAGAACTAGTTTTTTTCTAACCTGGCCATGGAGGCTCGAGTTTGAAGAAGGAAAAGTTAACAAACAGAACAACACAGCCAAAGTCTTGATGAAAGGGGGAATATGGAAACAGACTTACAGGGCCACACCAAAAGCTTGGCACAAGATACAGGAAGTCTTGGGCAGGGAGAAGGAAGTCATGGCATGCTTTCACAGTGAAAAAGAGGGGCCCAGTTTACTACGGGACCAACCAAGGTCAGAAGAGACATGCTGGGCTGGAAAGACTCCGCAGTTCAGGAAATAAGTCATGAACTTCGCAGACAGAACCCAGACCACTGAGGAGAACCTGACCCCCAGCCCAAAGAAATTCCAGAATCATTAGGAAACTGAGGCAGGGAAATGAACTGAGGCTTTATTATTTTTTCCTGCTCAGCATAATGGTGTATTCATAATCTACCTGAATGTGTCTGTGCTAACACCGATCATACGGTTCCAAACAAGAGGGCCCACAGACTCATTGAGAAGTGGGTTTAAGCTTTGGAGAGGTGAGCAGTAGACTCTACAAGAATAGGCAAATGAACCATGGGTTACAGCTCCATTACTGTCCCTGCAAATACATCTACAGACTCTGAAAAATATTCAGACAAGGATGACAAGGACAATCAAGAAGACAGAATGGTTTCCATACTAAAGTTAACTAGACTAGGATCTGCATCCTGGAAGAGACTACTGAAGCAGATGTCAGCAAGGTCAAAGGGTGATTATTCCTGTTTGATATAATCTACTGAAGAAATCAAACATATTACTATTTTCTAAAATATTAGCTAAATCAACACCCCATCTCCTCATAGTTCACGCTGCAGGTTAACAACCAAATACGACCTGTTCTGCTCTCCTAGTGATTCATGCAGATGTGTAGATGTGACACTTAGGGACATGGTTTAGTGGTGGATTTGGCGGTGTTAGGTTAATGGTTGGACTCAATGACCTTAAAGGTCCTTTCCAACCTAAATGATTCTATGAGTCTATGCTCAGGGGAGGACACAGATGGAGCAACATGAATAATGCAAATCTTCAGTGATAGGGGGGCAATGAACCCCACAAGGGCCACTAATTCAGACTGATGTGATGGGCAAAGCCATGAGTAGTCACAGATTCTGCTATACAGGAACCAAGACCACAGCACACCGAACACTCACTGGGTGTTTCCTACAGAGACTTGCAACTGCAAGATCAATACTTTGTTTCCACACATCTTTTTTACTTTTAGTTTCAATATAAAGGAAGATTTGTCATATGCATAGCTGACAATAGGTTACACTATACTATGTTAAGTGCAAACCCTGCTCTGTGTCAGGACACTTACAATTGGGAATACACCCATAAAGACAAAGCGAGCAAACAAATCCTGATCTGTCTAAATAACTTCACATGGAGCCTGCAAAGGAACTCACTTTTGTCCTCAGTCCACACCCTAGAGCAGGGATCTGCCAAACCCCAACTATAAATATTCATTAAAAAGCCCTCTGCTTGGGATGCAGTCACTGAGACAGCCATTTCCTGCCCATTATCTCTCAGGGCAGGAAATCAACAGTTCCACTCAGGCGGTTACCACCGAGAGCTCTTGCCACGCACACTTCCACTGGATAGCTTAACTTTGCCCAAAGAAGGGCCACATAGTTGTAACCTCTCTGAAGCCCCAAAATAGCATTTTATAGCAGTAAAGCAGATCTGAATGTAGCTGCCCTTGTATTTAGTACTAAGCACAGCAGCTCCTAGTACAATATTCCACCTTGAGCTTTTACTCGGAGGAAGGTGAATTGGGAGCATGCTGGCACCATGGGTTGGCAGCATCCACAAAGAGAAGGATGTCTGTGTGATCAATAATTTGACTGCATTGCCCCTGACACTGACAAAGATTACTAGTCAAAATAATGGCTTCTTCTGCTGAGGACAACTTCAGGCTGATCTAATTGTGGTCTCTGGGAAAAGACTGTCTCAGCACCCAATCTTGTTCTTTGCAACAACAAAAACAGAGCTTTTCTGCCAGCTTCAGAGGAGCAAGTCCCTGAACTATTCTTATGCCAAGAAGCTGTACTTTCCATGAAAAACAAATCCTAGTATTATAGGACACCACACTGCAGAACTACCACTGTTTATTGGCATTTCATGAAGAAGCAGGAGTAAAACCTCGAGGAAGAAATTCTGAAAATGATTACAAATGCACTGTAAATACAGCTCCTCTACTTACCTTTGGTTTCCAGCCTCTGATCGCTTCCAATCAAACAGTCTTTGATGTCTGCACCCTTCTCTATCACAGCGTTATGACAAATAACACTGCCCTGAAGACAGCACCTACAACATAAACACAAAGTAAAGCAAGAAAATAATTTAAAATGACAGGTACAAAACAAAGGTAGTCACCAGAATATCTAATAAGCCTGTGACACGATCCTGTAAGTAGGTTAAGTTCTGCTCTTTTCTCAAAAGCTCCACTATTCTTCTCCTGATCCTCACACCCAGTTGCTGCAAAAACTGAAATGCCAGCTGTCAGAATGGGTTTGCAAAAAAGGGTTTCCAGTTTTACCTCTTGTTAGAACAGCTTTCCTCTACATTTCCTTAACAGAATAAATACTGCCAGAGGATTTCACAGACAGGACACCAGCCTGGGACTTGGGACCTGGATCAAGTCTCATATCTTCCAAAGACAGTTTGGGTAACTGTGGGGGTGGCTTCTCTGCTCAGCTCCCCAGTTAAAAAGAGAAGCAGCAGCCCAGTCCTTCCCTGCAAATTTTCATGAGAAGTTTCATATATTCCAGCTTGCGAGGCACTAAGAAAGGTTGGCAAGAAAGGGCAGATCAGTACCTCAGCTGGTTGGCTTTGTTCATGTTATATTCAAGCACCCAAACATGATTACTCTGCAGTACTAAACCAATGAAACCCACACCGGACCTGCTCCATCTGCCTTGGGTATCTTCACACGCATGTAGCCTTTGACACCACAAAGCCTGAAATACTACATAGGATGTATGACTTCAGCAAAGGTCACCTTTTTCCAAAATGTATTTGAATCTGTGACAACCAGCTTTCAAATCTGCTGATCTGGTTGTCCAGATAGGAGAGAAGTTTAGAGTCCAAGTGCTGGCTCTGTAACTCCTCTGCTGAGGGATGCTGAGTGAGTTACTGCATTGGTCTGAGCCCCTCCATGCAGTAAAATGGGAGTTGTGAATCTTTACTAGTATCTGTGATGTGTCCTGAAATGCTGTTCATTCAGCATCATGAGTAGCGTTAAATGGTATTAAGTGTAATTTCTTTAAAAGCTACAGAGAAAAAACATAGCTATGATGCAAATGATTTGTCTCCCTATTTTCACATGTGCAAAGATAGGCAAAAGTCATTGAAGGACAGAAAATTCAAAGGCACCCAGCTAAGAAGTGACTAAAAATACTAAGTCCAGCACAAATCAAACCCAGCTGACTGGGAAGAAGGTATAAGAGATATATAACCCCAGAGAGATGCAGGTAATCTGCTCCCCCATATTAATCCTACTGTGAACCACGGCATTTCATATCTTCTCCCCAGCATTTCTGCTAATATTAATTACAATAATTGTGGATGTTCTTGCTACCTTCAGTTGAGCAGCTGATCTCTGTCTGAAGTTTTTGGCTTCAGTGACTTTCTGCATGGCAGGTTCCACAGTTCAATGACCTGCAGCCATTGCCCACCTCGATCATGGGTGTCACCACTACTCATTGCACCAGTGAAACACAGCTGCACTGCACCATCAGGCTGGCTCATGGACAGAATTGTTACTTTGGAGTCTGAACTAACAGCATAGAGGGGTTCTGGTATCAGGTCAAAGCCCTGAGCCTCAATTCTGCACTGACTGGAGAGCTAGCCAGCTGTGGTCCTCAGGAAAATAGAGAAACATCAATCCTCACTCAAGGCCGCTGATCCTAAAATTAATTCCTAGTATTTTCCAGCTCACACATCAGTATCATCTAGTATACAGAATTTGCCATTAAACATATTACAGTTCTGTCACTTGTGTGAGTCAGAGCAGAAACCATCTGCCCCACAAAACCAGCATTAATTCTGCAGGAGTAAAAGCAATAAAAGCAGACCTCAGCCGCAGTGGTTAGCAGTTACAACCCCCCTTGAACAGACTATGCCCTCCGAACAATTATTCTTTTAACTCATTTACCCCCTCCTTTGACCTATAAGGAGGCAATATGAGCAATTACGCTACAAGTAACCAGCTCAGGTTGCCTTGGCAAGGTTTTTACTAACATGTTAATACGATAAAAAGCGGCAAAGATACACAGCAGACCCCTGCCTGCCTTTGCTCTCACACTGTCACGATCTGCTTCCTTTCCAGTAGCTTCGTGTGCCCGCGCAGTGGCTCAGGCCATCATCTTGCACAACAGCGGTCACTGAGAGCGAGAGCACTTGGCATTTGCAGCTGGGCTAGGGAATGAATCGGTGGAGGGAGGACTGCCCGCTGCTGCCATCCTGACTTGGCTTTCAATAGGACCAGCGAAGGTGATGGGAGAGGTTGCTCATTTCCCACTGAAATGGCTCCCATCCAAAATGCACACTCCAAAATACCTCCTCCTCCATCGCTTCGAGCCAGTCAGAGGTGAGCCTTCCCCTGCAAACTTTTAGGTTCCCACCATCTATCGCTTCTGAGCACGAGCGCAGCCGTGAGTACGCTACACCTCTTGGCATTACCCTCACACAGGAGGATATTCCCCAACAGAGAAGGGATTTAAGCTATCGGTCTGGAGTTCAGGCTGGAGAATACTTGGATGTGTGTTCAGAGCCTACTTGGGGATAGTTTTTCAACTCCCGGAGAAAGAATAGCATTGTAACCAAGAAACTGCTGATGACATTAACATCAAAGATAAGGGGGGTTCCTGCCAAACCATTTGTTGGGAGGGAGAGGCCAGGGAACCAAGATGAACTTGTCTGTGCCAGGTGCTCGCAAACCAACCCTTCCCCAGTGCCAGGGTGAAACAAAACCCAAGAACGCCGCCACCCCAGGAGTTTCTTAAAACTTATAAACCCAACCAACTGCAGAAGTTTTAAAACCATACTCAATGCTCAGATTACCCCAATCACACAAACCAGCAGCGAATCGGCTTTTATTGCTCAAGTGGAACAAAACTTCAAGAGATAAAAACACAATTTGTGGGTGTTCCCTTCACCCGCTGACAGATGTAACACAGCCATTTTGAAACCACTTGTAAACGCCTTTTTTTTAGAAAAAAGTATGTTATAAAGCCTGCCAAGAGGAGTATTTTGTGTGTTTATTTAATTTTTACTATTTTTTTAAGTCAAAGAGTAAGGAATAAAGTTTTATTCTCTTATAGGGTAAATATCACATCTGAGGGCACTTCGCTGTATTCTCCTTGGCTAAACAGACACCGTGGTTCCTGCCTTGCTTAACAATTAGGTGCTATTAGTCCTCAAAGGTGCTCTGACAGCACCCAGCTTCATCGACACTATTGTGTTTGCGCATACGTGCACATTTGATGTACTGCTTTATAATGCAAACCATATTTTTTTTCCCCAGAAAATGTAGTATATTTTTAAACTTTTCAGTACGGTGAAAATGGATATCTTCTGACCTTAAAATCCAAAGAGCATGTTCAAACCCACAAGAGGAACTAATTTGGGGCATTTGATTTACGGCTGAAATTTCAATTTGAATTTGTGTTAAGTGTAATCACAAACTGAAAGTCTGGCAGCTGGGTGTTTTTCAGAAAATAAATAAAAATATTCAGTGTGCGTCTGCATTCTAGAGAGAGCATTTTACAAGCCCAGTCCTGTAGTGGGAACAGATGTAGCTAAGACATTAATTTGTTATACAGGTACAACATGCGAATGGAAGCATATGCGAGAGAGTGTGCATGTACGCCTGTGTCTGTGCACGCATGCATGCGTGTATGTTACGCGCCTGTATCTGAGAGACAGAGAGGCTGACTTTGGGGTGTTTTTTTTGAAAGTGAGAGAACAAGAGCAAAAGGAGTAGTGGCCAAGGAGGCATGGGGGGATTACAAGGATTTAGGTCTTTAAACTGCAGACCACCTAACAAGATCACTCTGAAATGTCACTAATTTCAGTTAAGGCCACAGACCTCCCTTCCTCTGCCCTCCCTCTCTCCCCCATTGTAAACAACTAATCCCAGCAGAAAACAACAGAGAGCAAAATGTACACACATTCTGCAACATTCCAGGTCCTTCTTTATCTTTTATTTATTTTTCTAAAAGGTCAGTGTATGTATGGAGGGAGGGGGGAGGGGAAGAAAGCCAAAAAAACCTCAAGTCCATCTCTTGTGTGGGCTTGAAGGAAGCTGGGAGAAAGCAAAGTCCAAGAGCATACAATATGGAGCTTTTATAGCACAGCAATTCCTGGACTCAGCTTACTTTTCCCTCCCTCTATTTGTGGCAAAGTCACATAGCTTTAAACCAAAGGACAGGGTGGTCGATTACATCTGAAAGAAATGTAAAGAATCGAGAAAGAATTCCATCTCCTGTCGAAATTATAAATAAGGAAGTATTAGTCCCAGAGACAGGCTGATTTATGCAGCCCTGGAACTGCTGACTTCCAGCCTGAGTATCAGTCTATAAATCAAACCCTTAAATCAAGTGTGTCAATCGCTGCAGCACTGCGATACTTAGGAAAAGCAAGGCACCTACCACTGAAAGCAGGAAGATTGCCAGGGGACTGAGGTGCCGTACCCTTCTTAATTTTCAAAAGTGTAAATCTGAGATCAAACATCCTCTGGGGGAACGGGAAATCAAAATACGCAGTGCTCAGCACACCGGGAGCAGGCTGCAGGAGTCCAAGACACAACCCCCTAATTACAGGCTACCCACTGATTATTTAGGACTCTGTGATTAAAGTGATGAACGCTCCTGGGAGAAAGGGGCTTAAGTAACTGAGGTCAAGACCTCAACTGCAGCTCTCGCCCTAGTTGTGCAAGCTTAGGAAGGTATGAATGTCACAGGTTTGCCTTACAGCAAATCTCCTGAAATGCCAGTGGAAGCTATCCAGGTCTGCTAGTTTAATCCAATTGTGCCAAAACCCCAACATAATCTCTGTTGGGCAGCAAAGCAAATGAGGTGTCTAAAATGCTCCGCTTAAAACTATACACTCACGAGGAAGAAAGAGCCTGGAGCACAAAGCTTAGGACAGCCTGTTGGTAATGCTCCGCCATGCCAAGAAGTCAGGTCTCTTGCTCCTCCAGATGAGCTACGGAATGGAGAGACTGATTCAGGAGTTAAAAGCAAAGGGTGACATGCCTCGGCAGCTACTTTGCTGACTGAGGGGTAACAGCTGTGGATTCCCCTGGGAGCAACATCCCATTCTGTCCTGACCAAGAAGATAACAGCCACAACAGGCACCTTAATAATGCTGAGAGGTGGCAAGGAGGTAGGTAGAGAGCTCTAAAACCTACCAGCAACCCCTCAAGGAATCCCCCATCAGTTAAGTGAGTTGGTGGCTGGGACACACGATCACAGGGATGAGGTGCAAAGACAATGGGAAACCAGGAAAGAGGTAAAAACACTACTAGGAAACCTTAGAACCCAAAATGTTGCCTTCACCAACATGCTTTACACACCAATACATTTTTACACCAACATGCTTTTAAACACTAACAAGGGAACTCAGGGCACTGTGAATCTCATGTTATACACTCAAGTAAATACCAAAGACTACAATAGATGCCAGCAGTACATGCTATAATTTATAGATACATTTCAAAGCAAGCATTCTTAAGTGAATTTGGGCTTTGATCTCCTGCTTTTCCCCTTGGGGGTAACAAAAACATTCTACCAACCCCCCTAAATTCTTCACCCATCTCTGAGGGTGTTTTCACTAAGGAACTTGTTTCATGTCTCTTTTCTAGCCAAGCTCATCACTGTGGTATGGCTCCTTTACACTTCTTCCCCACACCCTAAACTTTGCATTACATATTGCATATACTTGCCAGCACTCGTATTTTCCAGTGAAAGTTCAACTGACCTTAAAGGATTGCCTCAAACCTACCTTAATGTGTTTTATTAAGTGAAACTTAGGCTGCCGGGGGAGGTCGCCTGGAAGGTTGTACTTCACCTCTGAAACTTCAGTTAAATCCAGCTGATTTTGGAACAAACAAATTGGTGGCCTTTTATGTAGCTGCAAGTTTGGTTTTGTACACTTCAGTGAAAGTACGCTGCAAGCAGTTCTACACCAAGAAACCCCACATGCAGGAAAATTGACTCTCTCTTGCAGAGTGGGAGGGCCATGTCCCGCATGATTTTACAGCCACTCAGCTGATGCCTGGGAAAAGCTATCAACGTCGATGTTAAGGTAAGAAAGCAGAAAAATTGTATGTTCACTCTCATCTGTGGGTTTGCCTTACTTGCTCGCTAGCTGGCACAGTCAGACTGAGCAGGGTAGCTGGCACACACAGTAGAAAGACACTTTCTCTGGGGCTTTTCAAGGGCAATTCTGGGTTGAGAGCTGTAGACACTCATAGGTTAAATCAGCTTTCATATCATATAGGCTAGATTAACAAGGAAAAGAATCTTCTAAATGTCACACTTACAAACAAAGCCTGGCTTCTGATAGCCAAGTTGAACTTGTTCAACCCCACACTCACCTTAGAGATGTACAGGCATGATTCTGGCGCAATGTGAGAATTACTTCCTCTTCCATACTCAGGTTGGGGTAGATTTTCAAGAGCACTGGAGACACATCCACACTCCTACCCAAACCCAACAGCAATCAGCTGCTTGTGAAAAATCTCCATACCCCTCTTCGATTAGACCCATGTGGCTAGCAGGAGGCAGAAGCTTATTTATAGCTCTGCGGTCAGACATAACTCCAGCCACCTGAAGAAGCAGATCAGCAGAATGAGAGGAGATGTTTTAAAATGCCACTTTTCAGAGCCGATCCGTGCCTTAAGTCCAACATTTCATGTACAAGATGTTTGGAAAATTGGGAAGAGCTCCCTGCACTATCAGGGAAACATCTGTATCTGAGATTAAAGAACAGGTGATTTATTTAAGACAGATTGATGTACCAGGAAGCTAGCCAAAAGAAAACTGTGTGGGTTTTTTTTTTTTGAGGAGCTGCTAGTAATAATGAATAATATTCACAAGATAACAAGTACTATATGAGAAATATCCTAAATACATTAGATATAGCAGAATCTGACTTCAGTTGAAAGTAACTGAAAACTAGCCCTGCAAGTAGCTCAACTGCTTTCTGCTCACTGGCTTCCTAGTTTGCCCTCTCTTCTTCAATTTGTTTTCCTGAAGGCAAACTCTGTCAGCCAGAGATTGTCTCTGTTCAGTATCTCATACAGCATGTGCATTGAATTAAACAGTAGAATGAAAATTATGGTCCCTGACCAAAAAATTTACAGTATAAAACCAAGCGGTGTGACAGAAAGGACAGAATGTAATTGCTACATAATCAAGAGAAATAAGAGCCCTTTTTACAAGCAAGACTATACCTAGCTTTCTTCATATATTCATGCTTACCCATATCCATAATATACTTTAGTCCTACGTGCATTTTATCCATATATTTAAGATGAGCATGTGCTTTTTCTGAATCAAGTTCTTTTCATGTGCTTTCTGTGATATCTATTCTAAACTTGCTCTTTCTAGGGCTAGCATAGGGCAGGGGGGCAATTGGTGGTGTGAGACAAAGTGTCCAGAAAACAACAGCCATCTTAAAAAATGGTTAAAGATACAAAATGTTGGGAATCCCAGCATAAGCAAAGCTTTATTTCCAGCTTTGCAAGCTATGGTGCTGGAAACAACTTCATCTCCTCATTCCTTCTCATGAGGGAATGTGCTGTAAAATATATTTTACAATTTCAACAAATGTTGCCTTGGCAATAGGATTATTCCTTTGTACTGCCATTATCCAAGGGGAAAAAGACCACTTATGCACTGAACCCCTATAAACGCTCAATTCCATCCTGGTTTTAATTAGAACTTTCTTCAAACCGCTGACTGTTTCTACATCAGGTGCTGATTTGGCACTATTGAGGAAACAACCAATAAACTTCACAATCAATCTGCAGTTAGTAGTCAATCCAGCTCGGCTTGCTTGTTGTTTTCTTCCTTTGTACATGTTCTCATAGAAAGCAGCAATAAATTGGAGACATGTGGTAAACTAGAGTAGCCTTTAACCAGTCACACGTGGTCTCTCTCCAGTCTTCTCACTGAGTAACGTTACAGCATGTATGCCATCTACTTTCACACAGGTAGCTGGAACACCCTTAACAAAATCCAACAAATAACTTACTGCCTTCATAAGACCAAACAAGGAAGATGCTAGTTTTGGCTGACATAACATTTTTGGTGACAGTCATCCCTCCACAAATCTGGGTTACTTTAGTCCTTCATACAAATTTTTAATCCAGCTTATTCTTTCTGCCCAGCGATTCAGAACTCCCCAAGGGTGTTCATATCTCCTCGTGGGACTTGTCCAACTTCCCTCCTGTCCTCAATATTCATGTCACCTCCCTGCAGTTTTAGTTTTTGTAATCGCAGTGCTCGGTGCAACCTCCTTGCATTCCAAGTTCCCTGATGCTGCAACACTACAGTTTGCTGCCATCATGTGCATCCTGACCCAAAACATATCCACTTTTCTTTCTAGCCCCTTCCCTTTCCAAAAGGTAACCTCAGCAGTGTGTCATATGGGGAATTTCACCAGTTCTTGTTGGGTAGTATGTTTTTATGTAGTTCCAACAACGTGCTATAAGCTTTACAAACACAACAAGGAGACAAGGTTAGTGTTCAATAGTTCCTGCCCTACACACACACACAATAACCTAAGTCCCATCTGCAATCCCAGCCTTACAGTTCCTGACCTGAGACTGCCCACTGCATCAGGCTATCTGGCAACTATCTGCTGCAAACTCCTTTCTGGAAAGAGCCCTCTCCTTCTCCCACTGCTATTCACAGTTTGGGATACAGCTTGAGGGGTTTAAGGGTGAGGAATCTTTTGAGACATCACATCAAAGCATATCCACATGATGGACACCAGGATAGACACCGTTGTACAGTCAAAGGCGAAACCTTACAGACTTCTGCAAGGTTAACCCAGAGAACTGTGAAATGTCAGCAGTGCAAATGCCAAAGGAAGGCAGTACCCGCTCTTCAGAGTGTGCGATTCTACATCCCACAAATTACACCTGTGCTGGCAAGCCCCTGTGCCACATGAGACATATTGAACACACACTGTAAAACAGTCAGGAGTGGAGGTGTGTGTCTGTGTCTCTACATCAGAAATGGAAATAGGGAGACTAAAATGAACATTGGAAGAACTTTCCAATGTGGTCAATAGACCTAGAGTTGTTCATGATTTTCAAAGAACATCATCTTTTAAAGTCAACAGCTGCTGAGTTCAACTCAGCAGGTACTGCCTAAAATTCCCTGACCTGTGCCAGGCAGATGACCAGACATTTCATTTATCTTTTCCATTGTCAAAAAATTATCATCCCCAGTGAGCAGTTTTTCTGATAAAATTATAGGTAAGGCAGTTTGAGCTTCCTTGGTTACTCTGTGAAGATCTGGTACATCCTAGCTGTGGAGGTGAAATCTTGATGCAAATCTTGAGTCATCTGCATCTCACTGTCACCCCAGCGCAATTAGACAATTCCTGCTCCCAGAAGCTAACAAACTAAGTAAAACTACAAGCCTGTGAAAAATAAAGCCAGTGTTTGAAAAAAACCCCAACAAACCATCCACCAACTACCAAAACAAAAGCCAAAACGGGAACCTGAAATCATCCATCCATATCTAGGTCTCATTTCAAGGAAGGTAAGTGTGCCTGAGTATACCAAATGAAACAGTTATCTGCTCAGGTCAGCATAATTAGTTGTGAAATTGTCTGCAAGCCCCAACAGCAGTAATTTCTGTTCTATGAAGATATCAAGGTGGAGTTAATGTATCAGAGACATCACTTTCCATTTGCAAATGGCACAATCTCCCTACATAACCAGCTTCAGTCAGTCTGCTAGTGTTACAGACTGCTCCTTTGGAAGCAGGCTATAACAAGGGCACTCCTGCACCAAAGACACTGGAATCCAGGGATGCTGCTGTACTGCACCACCTCTAATGCAAACAGAACAAACAGAAGGGGAAGCCCCAAGATACTATAGAGGCTGAGGACACGTATAGTTACTGCAGGAACATTCAGATTATACAAAGTTTTCAAGTGACCTATAATTTCAGCTTGATTAGTAGATTTTCTCCAACTACGTAACTCAGTGCAGTCATTTGTCACTGAGCTCTGGGGAGCCGTCCAGAGGGAAACAAGAACCGTTTCCCTGCTGCAGCCTGTCACCTGGGCAGGCAGCATCTCTCAGCACTTGCACTGTTGTATAAATTACATCCCTCCCAGCTTGGTCAAGTATGTCCATCATTCAGCACATATGTAATCTTCACTATTTTATTGTCTCATTGATGGAAGAATTAGCTGCACAGTGGGAAACAAATTAAGAAAGGACTACCAATTATTTTGCCTGTGTTACTAACTTCTTTAATCCCCTGTAATCTCTTCTAAGGGGGGAATCCTATCTACTCAAATCCCTTCACGGGAGACATATACAACATACAGAAGCCCTACACACCAGGGAAAATAAAAAACCCAGCTACTCGTTCTCCAGAGTATCAAACACACCGGCCATCACTGAAGAATGGATCATAATTTGCAAACAGTATGCAATGGCACTGTCCAAGTGAACCCCAGTTTATCGATTTATTCAGTTGGGAAGGTCATCATCATCTAGGTCGTAACCTCTGTTTCTTCAATAAAGAGCCAACCGCAGCCTAACAACAGGAATCTAGTTTTGTTCTAAGCACCTTGTGGTGTTCCCATCTGCCCAGAAAGAATCTGTTTATCCATTTCAGAAGCTGGTATCAAATGTAGTGAGGTTATTCAAAACCTTTTTCTGGTTTGGAGATGTAATTTGTGGATTTTGAAGCCGCAGGAACCATGGCACAGGATTCTCAATTCACATTAGAGGAAAACCATCAAGAGATAAAACTGTTTAATCTGTTTTTTGTTTGTTTGTTTCACAGAATCACAGAATCATAGAATAGTTTGTGTTGGAAGGGACCTTTAAAGGTCAGCTAGTTCAATGCCCTGCAATGAGCAGGGACATCTTGAACTAGACCACGTTGCTAGAGCCCCGTCCAACCTGACCTTGACTACTTCCAAGGATGGGGCATCTACTACCTCTCTGGGCAACCTGTGCCAGCGTTTCACCTCCCTCACTGTGAAAAATTTCTTCCTTACATCCAGTCTAAATCTGCCCTCTTTCAGTTTAAAACCATTCCCCATGTCCTATCACTACAGGCCCTGCTAGAAAGTCTGTCCCCATCTTTCTTATAAGCCCCCTTTAAGTATTGGAAGGCGGCAATAAGGTCTCCCCAGTTTGGTTTTTTGTTTTGTTTTGTTTATTTTTTCCCTATGTCAACATAGTGAACTGAAGCTGCTGAATCACTTTTGCAGCTTAGGGAAAAAAAAAAAGAAAAAAAAGGGAAGATTCAACCCAGAGAAGCTAGAGGTGATCTAAGTGGTAAGGAAATTACCAAGGCAGTGCCATGTATAATCATAGCTCTTGATAAATGAACTTAGAATGCGGAGCAATTTTTGCATTTGGTTGTTCCCAGTCTCCCGACTTTCAGAAATTATTTAACTGACCTTTCTTTCTTCTCTGGGTTATCTAAACAGCTTTGTCTTTTCCATAATATGTGCCCTAGTGCAGTGTTCTCAGCCTACTGCTTCAAGTTGGTATTATTGCAATGAACACTGCTGGGACTAGCCTTCAGTTAACACTCACATCTGACTAGGGCATTCATATAGTAGTCCATTAGTTTGGTTGAGCTGCTCATGTCAGCATTAAAATGTATATTCTTTAAATTACACAGTTTTTATCTACTTCTCAGTGCAATTCCAGAAGTTTCTAATATACAGTACCTTAGATGGTGTTAAAATTGGCTTATTTTTTGGACATTTGCCATGCAACAAAAAATGAGTTAGATCTGCTAAGGCACTTTATTATTCTCATTTTGACCCATATCAGCCAACATATACTGACTTTCCAATTATAGTCCAAGATGTTTTCTGAAGTCAGTGATTAGATAAAGCCTGAGTTATTTTAGAGACACTTGGGAGAAAAGATGTTTGTAAAGAAAAGTTGTCCATTGTGGGCAGTTTAAAGCAAAACCACATATCATTTATCCACCTGTTGCAAATGTATCCATCAACATGTGTAAGAATCATTAGCATTTTAATAAAAATCTATCAAATTTAATCAAAGTCATGAAAGAAGGTCAAAATACATAGAAATTCTTCACTAAGGTACAAGCAAGACTTCTTTCAACAAAACTCAGCTATTAGAATATTTCTATATCTCGCTACCTGTGTGTACGCATGACTTCATACCCCTCTAATCTTAAGACCTACCATGAGGCAATAAGAAATACTTGATCAGCTCAATATTTGTGCAGATCTACACAATATTAATTACAATATGCTTTGAAATAAAGCTCCATGGTCTATGATTTTACTTCTGGCTGGAGAGGAATAATTACAAATTTGAGTGAGTCCAGTGCATCAGTGTGCAGTAACCATGGAGCAGCTAAGGATGTAAACCCCTGGGACTGAGGTTTTTCACTCAATGGTGACTACATTGTTTTCACTGAGAGTGACCAGGAATGATATTGTTTTCCAGAAATTCACAAAAATGTTACCCTAAAAGTTATTTTCCCTCTTAAAAAAAAACCCCAAAAACACCACCATCTTTATGATGCTTGTGGAATTTTGTGGAATGCTTAAGCTAACAACTCTGAGCTCAAGCTAGAATTTAGAAGAGAATAATACCATATACCAATGCAGACAAACACAAGCTGATTTGCGACTCTTCATAAAAATAGCACTATTTATACACTTAGCTGCCTCTGTGATTTAATGATAGAGCCGCTCACCTCATATGCAAAACTATACCATTATGACTGTGGCATCAATTCATTAATCAAAATGACAGAGGGTCTCATGATCAAACAAGAGAGGTTCTGGTACTTCTTATGACAGCAGTGCTTGTGATACAGCCATACTGGATCCATTTGCGACTGAACTGGAAACCAGCTATTTTCTATACTCAACAGAATTCTGATTTATGATGTGCTTGAAATTACTGTGGATTTCTATTAAAGACAAACACTTGGCAGTAAGGTACCATACTTACCTGTAATTGAGTTATGTAACAGTAGTATCCTCCGTACACCCCACATCCTTTGGGGTTTTTTGTTTTTCAGATATGCAACTTTCAGAGCCAACTTGGCATTTTTTAAGAGTTTGGCCTTTTTCCTGAGGCCCTAAGCAAACCTCAAGCCATGAAGGAGCCGGGAATTTATACAGGCCTGCACAGACTCAATCAGCAGTTTCCTTTCCACTGACATCCACAGGAAGCCAGCATGTATGGAAAGATGGGGGCATACAGACATCAACAATTACAGATAGGCCACTTCTCCAGCATTTGGAAATGAACAGCTCAAGGCCACCTATTTAGTTAGTGTCTTTAATGCATGGGAAACCTCTACTAGCTGGCAGATTTTCTCTCTGAAAAGTCATTCATTTATTCTATTACTCAGCATATGCAATGGTAAAGCAAAGCTGCAAGATGACAAAAAAAGGCCAAAGAAAATTACATTTTAGGTGAAGCTGTACTGTTCAAAGGTGATAACATTTCTAGTTGGTAAAAGTACCACTTTAAAATGTGCTTTGTGCCTCAAATATTTTAGGTGTACTCATAGACCCAGCCGCTAAAATAAAGCTTGGAAAGATGACACACAAGCTCATACAGACTCATGCATACACTTACACATTCTGAAGATGATATGATCTCCTCTAAAAAGGAGAAATTTATGTTCCAAGACTGCAGCCCTCTCATTAATTCATTTCACTTGTGCATTTGTAGCCTGCTCATAAAGACTTACTTCTCGCTCAGTCTTTAGAAACACACCCCCTGGTATCAACTGTTCTGGTTGAGGATTGCTTACAGGACAAAATTACTGACTCTGTCTAAAAAAAAGAAACTGAAAATTTAGGGGACCAAGATACAAAGAGGTGACATACCCTTCCTCAATTGTAACAGAATTCATGATGATGCAGTTTGTTATCTTAACTTTGTCTTTTATGGTACACATGCTGCCAATGACAGAGTGTTTAATGGATGTCTTTTCCCCGACTTGTGTGGATGATCCAATGATGCTGTCTGATCCAATCTAGGGAAGAAAAGAACAGAAACTGGCAAAAGTACCTGGAGCTCTCTGATATTTCTCCATACATGTGTTCCAAACAGCACGTCTCATGCACTCATCAACAAAGCGTACCCTGCTCTACCCTTAGGGATCCTTGGCAGAGCAAAGACCTAAAAATCTGGGGCCCATCTCACAGGCAGAGTTGCACAGTCTTTCCAAGGTCCATTAGCTCGGTAAAACTACATTAGCTGATCTGTCTCTGTAGGCCTTATGCAGTAAGGTAAGCACAGTAAGAACAGTCCTGCTGGTAGTCACTGGTTTCACTAGGGTTCGCCCAGTGGGACCTGTGAAAAGGAGGCTTGAAGCTAGTATTCAACTAACTTGCTTTAGCAAGAGGCAGAGCTAAAATACTGACCCCTTATGAGTGTCAGTCCTTGCCTTCCTTTGGGAGGCAAACTGCTCATCTATCATGAACTGCCATTAGGGAACAAGAGACTGTCTGACTTGGGGGTAAGGTAGAATTTTTACCAAGTATTTTTAAAGACGGAGACTGAAAGGTAGGAACCCATGGGTGAGCCTACAAGGAGGCTCTGGGCTGTTATCACCTATGTTGTAATTCCACGCTTCAGAACTCAGCTTCACTTCGAACAGTGGGACTGAATTTTAGGAAGCAGTTCTTGAAGCAAAGGGCATGCAGACTGTATTGAAAGAGCAGAGACGGGGAAAGGGAACACTTACCATGCCTCTGTCAGTGATCTGTGCAGACCCATGAACCAGTGGCTCTTCCAGACCCAGATTAAGCAACAGCTTGGGAACCTAGATAGGAAAACCCACATCGCAAGTTAACATGACAGTGTTATACATGCATGTTACATACACCACTCAAAGATGGCTTTGGTTTCCATTGCAGCTAGGCATCTGCCGTAAACGTTTTAACTTAGAGGAAAATGTAGGTTCTTGCATTTTAAATCTGCAACCAGATACATGATTCATCATTTTCCCCTTTTGTAAAGGAGATAGGTACACTTCCACTGCGGTGCACCGTATGTCTCCTCTCAACTCAGCTTCCCACCTGTGGAGAAACAGTGGACCATCATCAGCAAGCAGGTTGGCTCCAGCTGAACACAGTGACGTCCTATGCATTACTACAATGTCCAGCATCTGCCATTTCAAACACAGCTCAACGTGTTTTACATCATTCAAGTAATGCAAAAGAGTGAAGTAAATAATATAAAATACAAACAGTAAACTGGCATAAAAAGATGACTATACTCAGCCCACTCAATAAGGTAGCATGCTAAGGCACAGGCAACAAGAAAGTATTTCAGATGTTTAAGGAGAAAGAAACTAAGGTTAATCAAGTGTCTATTCCAGATGGTAGAAAGTTGCAGAAGAAAAGGCTCTTAACGGAGAGAAGGCAGGCGTTAGATAAACAGACAAAGCAGCAATGGTAATAAGAGAGAGACATAGTCCATGAGGTAGCCAAGAACAAATCCATGGAGAGTAATTCTGAACTGGCTCCTCAAAAGAACGGGGAGCCAGCATTGTAGGAAGATGGGATATCACTCCATCATTCCTCGTTTTCTGAGTGAAAGAGCAGCCTGAAGCATTCTGCATCTCCTGGCATCAGGCTGGGGCCAAGGTCACACACTACAGAAGGGATGATGACAGCATGGATGGGGATGGTGGGAGGGAGGGAGGTGGGAGTCTCGCAGCAATGCACAGACACAGTGCTGTACAGAATTACTTGCAGTGGTGATGCAATGTATGATGCATCTTGGTAGGACAGAGATGGCACCCAAAGAAACACAGAAGATACAGAAGGCAGCAAAATGATGCATGAGGGCTAAGAGGTCTGTGTCACGTCAAATCATATGCTTGAGTGAGACGCAATGCATGCCAGGGCTGGTGTGGAGCTCCGCACATGCTGTTGGCCAGCCAGGATGTATGCAGTGACTGTCCATCTGGGAGGTCAGCTGGAGTCTCAGCATGATGAGTGATGGTGTAACTGGATTTGCCTGAGAGGAGGAAAGGGCACTCATTAAGTCTCTCTTTTCTCTACTCAGGCACCTATTTTTACAAAATTCTTAGGAAAGTTTATCTCCAAGATCTCTATTGCTCTGTTAAATTTGGCTGAGAGTTGCCAGCAATTTCCAAAGCTGCTATGAAGGAGCTGCCACACAGTACAATTGTGTAAAACAACTTCCTTAGAAAGCTGGGATAACAAGAGCTGATGGCTAGGGAGTGAATCTCAAGAAGCAGATCCCACAGATCTGAAGAACTTGGGATCAGATCAGAAAAAAATATCTTAAGATCTCAAATGAGATGCTACTTGCAGGAAATTGTTTGGATATTCATAATATGACCAGCCCATTTCCCTTCCAGCATGCAAGGATGGATAAATAGTGCTGTTTTTCATATGATAAGAATTTTCACAGTTGATGCTTCCTTCTGATGAGTGAGATGAGCTCAGATGAGCTCACATCTCTGAGCTATCATTTCAGACTGCCTGTTTTCCCCAGTAGACATTTCCACATCCGTAGCTCTTTACATCTTGAAGATGGTCCTTCTCACTAGAGATGTTTTTTCTTTGTTTTTAAAAAAAGAAGAGTAGGTTAGATCCTTCAGTCCAAGGTGCAGGCGCTACAGAAAACCACCAGCTTACCAAAACACCACAAACTAGGCCAATCCACCTGGATGATGGTAAAGGGATGTTGCCCTCTCCTGACGCATAGCTGGGCAGCCACAACAGATAGATCCAAGAGAGGAACACACACCAAAGCATACCTACAGCATAGGCTGGAAAGATTCCTACTATCCAGCACTGCTCTGCGGGAAGGGAAAAAGATGAGGAAAGGCTCTTGCCCTTCTCAGTGGAAAGGTGGTGTGGTGACATAAATAAAGGATTTTACTGGTCAGAGCAAAGCCCTTATTAGAATCAGTTGATGGTAGTGCAGCCTGAGGGGTGACCCACGAAAGCTACCAGCTCAAGCATTTTGCTCTGAAAAGGAAGGTTAGATAGGGGGCAGGAGTCAGAGGGAGTGCCTGGGTCAAGGGAAGGTTTAAGATGTGTTTGGATTTAATTCATCTTACAAAGAAACTATTTCCTGCTATTGAAGATAACTCCCTCCTGAACCCACCTGCCCACACACAGGCTGCAGGCATCCAGAAACCCAGCTGGAAGTGAAATGATGTGAGTAAAGTGTTTCCTCACCAGAAGGGCAATGGGTTAGGATGCCGTTCCTTCCCACGGCTACTGGACTGGACTGCTACTGCTCTGGGAGCCTGTCCTCTTGGACAGCAAAGTTCTAGATCCTGGCTTTGCAGCGAGGGAATCAGAATCTGGTCTGTAAAGACCAAGATAAGAGCAAACAAGACACCAAAAGTGTTCCTTAGAGACCAAGAAAACAGGTAAAAAAAAGCAGATAAAATTAAATGTGCGTATTTTATGAGGATTAGCAAGAGAAACAAAAAGCAGTGGCACTGAAAAAAGAAACTCCTTTCTCACAACCCCTCATTATGCTCCATTTTATGTTTTACCTCCACATAGTTTCCTTAGAAATTTTACCATTCTGGAAAAGTTAAAAATTCAAAGAAAATCCTTTCCAACACTGAAGGCCCCAATGTGATTTCAAAACACTAATTCTATGTACCACCCAGGAGCAAACACATTTCCTGAACTGACCAAAACGTAGAATATTTAGGTTAAAAAAAAACAAACCAAAAAAACCAACACAAAAAAACCCCACATGGAGTCTGACTGGCTCAAATCAGTAACTTTTTACTGAAGTGGCTGCTGCCAAATGTACACGCACACTTCCCCTAGCAAGCGGTGTTCTCCCTTAACCCTTTGGGCACACTTGTTCTTGACATTCTTGGGAAAAGTTTTCCCTTTCTGACAGCAGTGCTGCCTCCCTCATGTCCCTAACCTCAAAACAAATCGCTTTATTTCTGTGCTCCTCTACAGGCACCAAGGAGAAAGAACTCCAGTGTGTGAACTCACTCTGCCGTGCTGCAAATCTCATTTTCATAAATTCATCCATTCATTTTATTAAAAAGAAATCAGCTTAATCCAAGAGCAAAGGCAAGGCAGTGATCACTTCTAGGATTCCTAATACAACTTTATTGCTCTCCCAGCCCCA
>NW_010557354.1:30330-36500 GCF_000687285.1 Phaethon lepturus | reverse complement strand
TTCCCTACTGTACTACCTATTGGTCTTTCAAAACTAGAGGAAACTGTACACTCCTGATAACAGCGAAGTTCATTGCTAGCAGAATGAAGTGAGAACTTGTACATTGCATCAGCCAGTGTAGTAAAAAATCCCAACAAAACAAAAACCCCAAAATTAAAAGTTTTTCATCATCAACTCATTAGCTAGTACAGGATTTCTCTAATCCTCCCCTGTGATCTTTTATTTTATGTATTCTCAGCAGTGTGAAAGTGAAAGCTACAGCAGATCAACACTTCACCTCTGTGTTTACCTGGAGTGCCACTGTAGTGAAACCTGCTCATAAAATAATTCTTTCATAATGGAAAGCATTAGGCAATTTTAATGTATGGGTAGTTTACATCTTCCTGCATATCATTAATAATTTAGATAAACATCTGTTAGGAAGAGTCCAGTCAGAACTGACCTTGCTTTTAGGACATGGAGGATATTGATTAGATGATCTATCAAAGCTATTTCCAGTCTCATTTTCCACACTTCTTGGCTCTTTGGCTTCAGGTCTTGCCCCACCCCCACCCCCAAAAACCCAGAAGAGAGTGTGTGTGGGGGGGTTTCTTAGCTACATCAAAGCTATGGAGTAAATTAGTGACAGAACTGCTTCCTGGCCTCGTGTCCCTATCCAGCAACCAGTAAGGTGATGTGCCTAGATAACATGGCACTGGTTCAATTCCCACACACTCCTCAGCTGTATCACTAGGAGCCATCCCTGGAGGCTAAAATGTCCCATAAACTACTGCTGTATTCCCACGTGGCAGTTCTGTATTTTTCTCACCTGTCGGTTAGCCTCAATATACAACCCAAGAGTATTCACTCGGTAGCACAGTCCCTCTTTCATTATATGGACGTAGCAGCGCACTTTTCCTTCATGGAGAGTTTCATTCATATCTCCTCTATGATCATTCCAACAAGAGTTATCTGGAGCAGGTTTCAGCAAGCTATTATCTTCCTTTATGAAACTATAAATGTCTGGAGAACACACACATGCATGAAGTTAGACAGGATTTAATGAAATACTTTCTGAAGAGGAATACTATTAAAACACTGTTGGTGAAGGAAAATCTTTGCCTCACATCATCTGAATGGCTAGATACTTAGCAATCATTAACAGATTTTATCACATGTAGTGAGTAAGTGCTTATTTTCATTCTGCAGGTGGGAATCAAGGAATTGGGACAGATGCAAAGTTTTGCCCAAGGTCACACAAGGAGACAACGGAAATGCTATAAATAAATTCCAAGATCTAAGATCCTGTTCAGTTCCCAGTGCAAGGAGGTTAAGGCTTAGTCTGTTGTCCTACGCAATTTTAGGAACTCCCTCCTAAAATTACATTTTCAAAAGCGCATATTTTGTATTCCAGAAGAAAAAATACAGAGCACATAGCTGATTTGCTCTCGAATTACACCAAAATAAGGGAGGACAAAAAGATTTATACAATGTATAATAGTGTTTGAAAAAGAAATCTACTAGAATCTTTGCTATCATGAAGTATAAAAGAAAAAAAAAATCACTAAACTAGTGTTTCAGGCTGATTCTGTACTCTACCCAATAATTCAGCTGTAGCATTTGGGCTTTAAAACCTTCATCAAATCTTTGATACTTGTACTGACCAAGGGATACTTGCTCTTTTTTCTTTTGGTCCTCTTCTTTGTTGTCTAGTCCTTGCTGCAATGATGTAGGAGAAGAGAACTGCTTCCTAACCAGATGTGGAATCAGTTCACTCCGGAGAGATGTGATCGTTCTGGGGAAGAAGCACACATGAAGTCTATGAACACTAAAACTTACATGTCTTCATTTTCTTTGCATAACATTATCAGACATTTTGAACATTTTTCATAACAGCAAATCAAAATGCCAGGTACTCCAAGATATCTGGCACTAAGAAAATGTCCACTAGTCACATACTTCCTTAATGCATTAAAATATAAGGTAGATTCAAAATAAGGAAAAATCTTCATCTTCAGAACTATTTCCCCTACATTTTAACAGAGATGCCTATAATTTAATATGGCATCACCCTGCAATTTGTGCTTGTGTGCAGATGGAATGCAGAACAGTATCAACATCCTAATGACAACAACTGAAATCCACTTTAGATGGCTTAGAAGAATCTCATCGATTGACAGGAAAAGAGAATAAAGTTTATAGAGGAAAAACCAAAGCAGCTCCTTTTCTTTGTGACAAGAGTATCTGAAATAATTGATCCTTAAATGAAAATATTTATGACATAGACATTAACGATATCCTCCTGCTCACATGAAACACCAAGAACATTTTGAAGACTCAGTTCTTTAACCAAGAGAAATCAATACATTTTAACAAGTTTAGGTGCCATGAGTTTCACACTCTTTAGGTGCCCCTATCCAAAATACATCAGTCAACAGAAAGTTTCCAAAGATTTCAGCTGGCAATACAACCATCTTCCCTGCGTATAGATTACAACTTTTATTATATTAATTTTGATACCTCAATAGTAGGGGGCAGAGAAATCACAAGAGGAGTTTGTGATAAAGCAGGGACTTGACCCCAAGCCACCTATGCTTTAAACAAGGACCCTGATCAGCAGATTATCTTTCCTCTTGCATCGATTTATACATAACAATGAATCAAGAAAAAACCCTCCCCAATAGACAAACAAACATCAATGTAGAAAGTCTACTGTACAATGGGATTATAACTCTGGTAATTTGACTATTAGAAGATAATTTTATTTCTCAATAAAGTATTATTTGGAAAAAGCCCCGAATCAATAGTTTTTAAAGTTGGAGTGCATGAGATGTAGTCTTAAAAGAGCTTTATTGTTGTTTTATTATTTTAACAATCTGCATTTAGCTACTGAATTGTGGATTATTTAAAATAGTGCTTGGGAAAATCATGCAGAAAATGAACTCAAACTTGGCACGAATAAGAGGAAGTGCTAAACTTCAGAGGAAGGATTGGGAGAACTAACACAGAGAGCTTGGCTAGAGGAACTCAACAAATGATAACCTGCAAAAAACAGAGGAGCTATTTAGAATGGAAGACAGCAAAACTAGGAACTAACTATAGTTAAATCAGAGAAGGGAAGTACTAGAATGAGTGTCCTGAAAGTGACTGTGGTTGGCAAAATCTCTAGCAAAGGGGGATCTTAAACAGTTCAAACTTTACAGCTCATAACCCGCCCAGCCTCCTTTTCAGGTCAATGAAAGTGAAACAGAAAAAGGACCAAAACAGTCTTTCATGTCTCTAACTTTGATGGGAAGATTTAGATGCGATCACCAGTTCAGCCCTATGAACAAATACAGTGTTCTCCTTTTTCTTGACAACTTTTTATTCAGTCCTCAACTGTAGGTTGTGTCACTTCCTCCATCCTGCAGTAGGATTATGCAACCCATCCCAGATCTGATGGGTTTATTTTCTACTACAGACAAGAAAAAGCTCTAGTCTTCAGTCCCTCTTCTTTGAAAATCAGATTATAATCACCTTCAGATAGCTGTATTTCAGGAACTAATGAAGCAAACCACTTCATTCTTTAATCACCAAATTTCTCCCTGCTAACCATTCACAGGCGCGCTCTGCCATGGCTGCCCTGGCCCCGCGCTCTGACACACGTGTGGCTGCGCAGATGGGCAGTTTACTAGCTTACAATGTTTGCCTGCAGCTGTGCCATTCAGCAATGATTTCCTGCTTGGGTTTTATACTCCATCCAAAACCGACAATCCTGTGTTCCCCTCAGAGGCTGGCCATGGCATTTATAAGATATATTACCTATAAAATATCCAAGTATTTGGCAGTCTTAAATAGTCTGATGCAGAGGACAACACAACATGGTAGGAAATGAAAGCAGTGGAAAGGAAGAAAGACAAAGTTTTGCCTGGTTTTCAATGGTTTACTCTTTCTTGGCCAAACTCCTGAAGCTTTCCTGCAATTCTCTGAAGTGCTAGACACATTCCTTCAGCAAAGGTGGAGTAAATCTCTGGGTCATCCATAAGATGTGGCTCAGAAACACACCCTTCTTACTGGAAAAAGAAAAACAGGAAGGTTTGCTTTTGCTTGCTGTTTAAGCAGAATTTATATGCGACATTAAAGGAATTTGCCTTCGGAAAGTATTAAAAAACAAGCAGTAAGGCACTCAGTGACAAAAATTTGGGAATTTTTTGTGACAGATCTTGCAAATGTGGATATACGAAGTGATAGCATGAGAATATTATCTGACTGTCAACAGCGGGGGAAAGCAAACATCTGGCTGGGACTAGGAAAGGTATTTAAATCAAAGGAGGGATAGTACTGAAGACCCTTCATCAAGGGAGAAAAAAATAAGCAGGAGTTTGGAAGAACCAACTAGCCTGTAACCTAGATTCAGGAGAAGACAAACCAAAAAGGTTTCTGGTCTAGTGTGTTAAAAATTCTTGCAATCAAATCTGGAACTACACGAACCTATATTAAGAACAAATAAGCATACGACTGTATACACTGAAGAAAGCAGTCTTCTTTATTCTCTTCAGGTTTTAAAATTTGGCATCCCCCTGGTTTCTAAGCTTGCTATTTTCTTTAGCACCAAAAAGCAAGAATGAAATACCTACCGAGATCAACATAAGGAAAAAAATCTACTATGACCAGGAGAAAGAAAGTGGGAAGGTGGGCAGGAGAGGAGGGCACACAAAATTTTGGCAGAAATGCAGTTCTAAGCCAAATGCTCTGACACCCCACAGGAAACATCCAGAGAGTAGAGAGGATAAAAAAAATGAACCTGCTTTTGAGAAACATTTTCCAAAATAAACATGCTTTCATAAATTCCAGGTCAACTGACGAGCCTTCTTCATTTTTCATTCCCCAAAATTTGACTTTTGAAGTGGTAACTGTCTGTTTTCACCTTTACAGAAAGTAGTAGGTTTTTAATTAAACAGCCAGAGATTGAGAGTGCTGTTAAATTGCTGCTTTTAAAGGAAGAGGGGACTAATCCCTGGGGCACCTTATATGGCTTCAGTCCTGTGAGAACAACAGGAGGTGGCAGCAGTTTTGAAAGGGGTCAGTTTTGAACATATTTAAGCATATAAAAATCAGAATTGTATCTGGGATGGAATCCTCCATTCACACAGCAGGTCACAACAACGGGGGCTGTTGCCAAGATACAGTGCATACCTGGGGGAAATGAAGACAGCGGGCAGTTGAAATTCATGGTGCATGTGCAAGAAACAGCTGGGAATTCAAGATAAGATAAAATTTTGAAAAACAAAAGATCTCCCTTGAAAGGTTTATATTAAATGTACCTAATAGCTCAGAGCACACGAGTCTTTTGCAGTCAGCTCTGCAGACTGTAGACTCAGACCTAGGTGTTATAAACCTAGGATATGCAAGGTTAATTTTATTGAAAACCAAAAACGTTAAGGTACAAAAATGGATAGTTGGTCAAACAACTGTTACTTTACCATGTGCTATCACCATCAGAAATAAATCAGTACCACCTCTTTAGAATCCCTTTATCCCTGGACACTGTGCACTATGACATCTTCCCAGTGTTCCTGGGAAGTGACAGCTAAATTAAAAATTTTTACTTGTGAAGAACATTAGGTGAAAATACCCTAGATCTTTAAGTATCATATTTAAACACAGCTACACAGAAGTTTTCAGTGAGTTTTAACCACAAATGAAATTAGAACAGCCTATGATATGGCAGAATTAAGTTTGTATCTATGTATATTATATTATATAGTATTATATTACATTACATACATTACAGCCCACAGAGGGCCAACTTTTACCTGTTGCTGAAATGCAACTGCCTCTGGGATGAAGGGAAACTTATTGAAACTTTAGTAAGAAACGAATAACAATGGAGCCAACTGAAATGCAAGAAGAGTTTGGGGAAAAAAAACAAATAATGACCACCTAAACTTAAAAAAACAAGTAATTCACAATTATGCTTCAATGGACTGTGATTTCTGCTCTTAGACATACATGTTGCTGGAGACTCTGTCTTTCATATAACACAGAAAGTAATGGTTCTGATCAATGCTGGTAGAGAAAAAATGTCATCAAATATTTTATAATAATAGAAGAGTCTATTTAAGTCTAAATTTAGGTGATCTTACAAAAGTCTAGGTACCAGGAAGTGCTGTTTGGCTTGACCCACAGCAGGAAAGGAAGCATCCACCGTT
>NW_010557354.1:12158-30299 GCF_000687285.1 Phaethon lepturus | reverse complement strand
AGTTCTCACTAGCTTCAGACGCCCTGAAAACAACTGTCAGTTCCATTTACCGGCTGTCATTCATTTTCATTTTCCATGTTTAATGTTAAACACCATAAAAGGTTGTTAATGAGTATTAGCATTTTAATATCCTCCCTGTTTTATTAATCTGTGATGAAGCATGAAATCTACCATCGCTGTCAGCACCCACCTGTGAAATCTGCTGTTACTCTCCATGGGCTAGTTGCAGGGGGTCTCCCTCCCTCGCTATCATTATTAGTACAATCATCTACATCTAGTGGTGCAGATAGTATTTGTGATTCCCCACTACAAACAAGCAGAGTATTATCCCTTTTATACCTACTTTTGCCTGTTTTTTTTAAACAGCCTAATGTTAGTTCTTGTACGACGATGCAAGTATACAGTGGGTTGGGTTCTGATCTTAGCTGCATGGCCTTCAACAGAGATTCTTCAGATCACATCAAAAGGAGAACATGAGGCTGTATTTCAGACTGGTGCTCATAATTAATGTTAGAAATGTATATATAAATACAACTAAACAAATCCTGAGGCACTTATAGTTTTGGCCAAAAAGAAGTTGCATGTTTATGCAGAACAATAAAGAAGTAAGAAAAAGGGAGGGAGAAAGAAAAAAAAAGAGGGTGTGTTGGAAGAAAGAGAAAAGTTAATTCTGAACCCTGTAGGTACATAGTTCATGGTTCTCATCGCTTAAAGGATAAAGCCAAATAACATTTAAAAATTCCATGTAAGCTGGGAGCTCTCTTGTTGAATCTCAACGTTATTTTCTCCTGATCCTTTGATGGAGATTAAAAATTTCCATGTGAATACAAAGAAAGAAACAACAGTTACTCTGAGATTTTTTTCCCCGAGCATTTAATGCTCCAAACTAGAGCAGCCAGCCACCATTCCCATCTCCTCCCCGCTCCTTAAAGAAAAAAAAAGTCAACTCACTTTGAAGAAAAGACAAAACAGGGTCAGGGCAAGGGGGATTAGGGAAATGATATTTATATCATGGACCAAATTAAAATGTCAATGCAAGAGGCAGGCAAACAGCCCTTGCCACATATATACACCAGGCATGTTTCCTCAAGGAAACAGGAAAGAGATTTGAAAAGAGTTAATGCAGTCCTGAGTTAATACCACCTGCCTCAGACTCAACACCACTTAAAAGACCGTGTTTGGGTCCATTTCCCACAATGCGGTTTTAACAAGCACAATGGAAAAAGCAATTACAGGCCTTTTCCCCTTCTTCTCACTGATTCACTGCTAAAAATGCTGGAATTTCTGAGACATGCTAAGAATGTGGAGAAAGCAGACATGGGCTACATACAAAAGGAAAAGTATCAAATGATAAATTTATAGGGTGTGCCACATCCCTGTAGAAGGCTCATTCTGCCCTTACATCTTGCAATTATTTTTTTGCCTTTGTTTGGTGTACCCAAGGCTAATTATAATACAGGAAAGCTCAAAAATAATCAGGCAAGCCAATAAACTACCAGGCAATTACTTGTGCCTAATTCAATAAGCCCCAACCCCAAACAGCATCAAACCAATGTTTGATGTTCTATTTGTCCTCTTCTGCTCTTAAAATTTCCATCACAAAAAGAGTAAATACGTTTCTCGTTCCCACCCCTTTCATATTAATTACTTATTTGCCAGTGTCTCTTACTATTTTTGGACCTAAAAGCCTACAGAGAAGGCAAGGCAACGCTGAGAAATGTTCTACTAAAAGGTAATTCCACATAACTGCACTGGTGCTTCATTGGTCTTTCCATACTATTTTCTAACCAAAACCTTCAAGTCTGACAGCAACCTACTCCCAACATTTGTAAGAGCATGCGTGACAATATTTCCAGAGCCACTGCACAGCAAGATGGTACAACTGCACAGCTCTGCGTTCTAGGTTCAAGTTTACAAATGACTTCCCAAAACTGCAGAATCACCACTGAAATCCCTGCATTCTGGAAAAGAGGACGGAGAGCAGAAGACAACATGCAAGTGACAGTCATAGACACCATAACGCAGAGAGGATCCAGATCAAAGTATGGAAGGGATGGTATGGATGCAAACCACATAAAAAGCTGTTCTCAAGTTCCACCAAGTCTGGATGCACTTAAAGGCACAGGGATCTAACTTCCACTTCTGCCAAAAAACCCTTTGGGAAACAAGGCAGCTTTCTGAAAAATTGACCACAGAAATTAAAACTCCTCAATTACATACTCAAATCCTTTGAAAGCGTGCACGCACTCAGCTCTGGTCATCTAAGCAACCTTAACTCTGCCCACTCATCAAACAGCCAGGAACACCCCGCAGCTCCTGACTAATACAGCTTTTGCACGGGAATGCCAGCAAGTTTAGACATTTTTAGAACTTCTCTGACCAAAAGTCTCCGAGGCCGTCGGAGGCCACCCAGGGTGTTTGGCAGGTTGTACACGCTGCTGAGGAATGGATCTCATTCATTCCCAGACAGCATCCCATTCTTCTAAAACAAGCGCACCTGCACCAAACGTGATTCCTTGCCAGAACACATCTTTCCCCATTCTCTCCCACCTCCGCCTTTGCAGCCATCTGTGTCTGAGTTACCAACTCTTTTCTAAATGCCTTTGAAATTAGGCTCCTTTTCTGAAAAGTACATTGAACAGAAACATTCTGGTAATATGCCTAAACAGACGCAGGCATATGATGCATTTGATAAGGCTGATGTGTATCCATAAAACTGACAAACTATGTAAACTTTAGGTGCATAAGTTATATAGATAGAGATATTTAAACGCTTCAGACCTGTCTGTATAAAACATGCGTCAACAAACGTAGACATGGCTGTAACTTCACATGGGTAAGCTCTTTCACCCCATGCACTGAGGCTGCATTAAAGGCACCGTAGATGTCCAGATCACTTTGCTCCATTTCTCCATGCAGATACTGTGTTTGATGGTCTGCAACTGAATGGACCCATTCTCAGTTTGACTTAAGAACATGCCCATTCTTTCAGCAGTCTGGGAGATAAACTGGGAGCTCTGGTGTATAATTCAGTCCTGCTTCCACTTGTGCAAGTCCCATTTCTACACCCTTCTTCCCAGCAATCATTTGACCTTAATTTCTGTCCTCACTATTGATTACTAATCCTTGCTCCACTCCTCCCTGTAGGACAACTCTTCTGTTCTCTTTACTATGGCATTTGCCACATGATGCAATAAGAGTAAACTTTTCTTTTTTATTTTGGTCACTTTATCCTTTCCTGAAGAACTTTAAGATGAACCTTTTTGGCCAGTGAATCCCACCTCCTCTTCTTCACGAGCCTACTTTTATTCATAATGTTCTTTCCGGGTGGTATTAATCCGGAAAAGTCTAGTGTAAAATGCCGTGTGTGCTACAGTTCACCTCTGCATCTATAATTTAGGGAGATGTCACTCCTCCTCCATATTCAGGTCTTTGACTTCTTCAAAACCAGTAACTTAACTAGACAGCACTCAGCATTTCTAACAGATTTTAAACAGCCACAGGACAATGTCATGCTCCCTTTTTATTTTTTCACTTTAAGTGAAGGAAGGTGTAGTTGCTCCAGTTTGGTTCAAGACTGTGTTCTATGATCAGCCCTTATCTCATACTCTAGCTACTTACCGCTTTCAAAATGGAACTTAAAATGTTGTTATCTATTGATGATTTACTGTCTTAATGAAGATACCTCTTAGCTACTCTATTCAGGCATCTGTTCCCTATCATCATTAGTAGCATTTCTTCTCCCATCTATATGCAGGAAGTTAAAAGTCTCCCAATCACAATAATTCAGTGCAGTAATAGAGTCAGCAACAGTGTTACAGATATCTTTATTATTGTTCATGTTTCATTTGACTGGCTAAGGCACAATGGAATTTGTGTTTGAAGTAACACCTAGAGTACAAAAACTACAAGAAGTAGAATAGTAGGGAAACAATCACTATTTTCTCTCTTTCCCCAAAATTCAACTTGTGAGCAAGAGGGGACTCTCAGCATTTCAGGGATCAGTCAGTGACTGAAGTGGTTTGGAAGAGAAGAGATTTAGAAGTAAAAGAGAGGGGAAGAAAGGAAACATTTATCTTGAAAATTCTTGAAAGTTTCACAATCTTGGGGAGAAATTCAAATCACCTGAATAGAATAGAAAATATAGGAGAATTATGTTTTCCACTGCAAGAGAAATATGCCATGATATCACATATAAGGATTGTATCTTCACAGGAAAGTGTCCAGCAAGGTAAGATAATAATTTCACCCCAAGTATTACCTCACATACAGGTAGTGCTGTGTGGAAGAAAATGTACTGCACTGATGAAAAATGCTTAGGATGATACTGTCCAAGTGGCAATGATTTAAGTGTGAAAAAAAGGCACACATAGATGGATAAAAGCATCATGATTTCTCCTTGGTTCAAAATCCACATCTCATATGAAGACAAAAATCAATTTGACTGAAGGCTAACCAAGGAAACTGCAACTGCATGAAACAGTGGAAAAAATAGTTAACAATTTTTAATGTTTATTATCAGATCAGAGCAAGCCCAGCTGAGGCCACCAAGAGGGCCAGGAGCACATGACGCAGGAGGAGAAGCTAGGGGAGCTGGATTTGTTCAGCCTGGAGAAGAAAAGGCTGCAGGGGGATCTGATTACAGTTTTCTACTACCAAAAGTGAAGTGATATAGAAGGCAGCCAGACTTTTCCAAGAGGTGCACAGTAAAAGGGCAAGAGGCAATGGGCACAAGCTGCAACAAGGGAAATTCCACTTGGGACATACAGAAAACAACTTTTCAGTGAGTTGTCCCCCAGTCCTGGGACAAGGCCCAGGCTCCATCCTTGGAGATTTTCAAAAGTCAACTGCAAAAAAACCCCAACCAAACATACAAAAAAACCCAACCCTGAGCAACACAAAAGCTATCCCTACTTTGAGCAGGAGGTTGGACTAGAGACTGGTAGTGGTCCCTCCGCAACCTAAATTTTTTTATGGTTGTATAATATTTGCATTGACATTTGAATGACCTTTTTCATGTCCTCCCTATGTTCACTTTTCATAGGGAATCCAAAGGGTCATTAACTGATGCTGTAAATTACAGTTAGAGGACAAAATTAACAACTTTTAACATTTACTTTACAAAAATTTGCACTAGGAGCAGCTTGCATGCACAGAATATTGTGCTGTCACCAACCACGCTTCGAGTATCTCAAGCATGTGGCCACTCTGGCATATCGTGGTCTCATAAAGAAAGATTGGCAGTTTTTCAGGAAGTTAATCAGCTTCAATTCAGCACATCCAAAGACATGTCTGCTCCCAGGTAGTCCGCAAACAGGAAAAGGAATTGTATTTATTATAGATGTGATTTGCTGAAAATTGTAATTTGTTTAAATCTGATTTGCATCATTAGGGTTTCTTCCCCTGAGGTTTCAGGAGTGAGCTTGATTGGTCTGATGGAAAGATGATAATGGTAATGATACTCTGGAGGAAGAGGACATGAACAAATTTTAAGTCTTGGCATTTCTAGTAAGGAGCAGAGAAAGCTCCAACAGCTGGATATGTTTGACAAGGAAAGGAAATGGGAAAGATAAATTGCCATTTCTCATTCTAATAGATTAAATGCACTAGGGAGGAGCTTGAGTTTGGTAGGTTTTGGGTTCCCCCCCCCGCCCTTTTTTTCTTTTCCTTGTTTGGAAAGCTACAATCTATTTGCCCCGTCTTCACACAGTATACTTCCTGCAGGAGCTATTTGTTTATTTACCCCTTTTAATCACAAGGAAAGTATTCATTATAAAACCTCTCTTTACAGCAAAGGAGAAACCTTCCAGCCACACGGCTGACACATGTTAACTCACAGGTATTCACAGAGCAGGTTCTGTTTTAAGCCATCTTTCAGGCAGCCACACAAAGACCACCAAGCTGGGTGTTCAGCTCTGCCAGACCTCCCCCAGCCAGCAGCCCTTGCCAGGAAACACAGGTGACAGCCTGAATGATAAAAAGGCATTTAGAGGGGAAAAAGAAAAAATGCACTGGTTTAGTCTGGGCAGCACCTTAATATAAACCTGCAGGGGCCTTTGTGTACAGCACAGCACACAGCCATCCCAGCAGCAGCTTCAGAGCCAGTCACTCGCACCTCCAGTTTTCAAAGATCTCATACTGCCCCTGCCATTTATCGGAGAGGAGAAGGGTGGCTCCACTGCAGCTCTTCTCATGGCCAGAAGATCTCAGAATACAGAGCACTGAGACAGCAAACCTTGCTCTCCCCTCCTAGTGCTGGCCCAGTGGAGGCTTTCTGGACACAGAAGAGGGGAGCTTGCTCTGGGATTGCAGCTGAAGCAGTTTGGAAATGCAGAGCATTATGACCTCACACAATTTGCTCTTATTTATTTCAGCAGTTCAAAAAAAAAAAGTGTGTAACTTTGCAAACAGATCATACTGACTTTGGCTATAAAGCTTATTGCAAATTTGCAGAGTTTCTCTACTGGTGAATTCTGGCAGGCAGCTTGCCAAGTGCTGGAAAAACTGCAAAAGAGCTGATTTGTTTCCTTAGCTCCAGCTCAGCCTCTAGCAGGGTGCACCCCGAGAGGAGGGCTCCCCAGGGAAAATGGATCTTCCTGGTGGCAAGCAAAAGTTAGCACTCAGCGTTCCCAGGACAAGGCACTGCGAATGCTTACTCAGACCTTTTGAAGCGACCACAGCACGGCTGTTTATCATTCCTGCCTTTCCAGTACCACACATCATTCCTTCTGGCCACAGAGCTGCCCAGCTCCCAGGTGACTGTACAAGGGAAACTGTGGCTTTTACACCCAACAATTTAGAAGTAATTGATTCAGGACAAAATGGCAATTTGCAAAACACATTACTAAACACAATAAAAATTTTACCTTGCTTTTAAGAGGAAGAGGGGGAAAAAAGGGGAAGGACACCACAGAAGTATGTAATATGTTCTAATATAGAAGAGGAAGATGTGTGCTAACAGTCAATTATATATATATATGCATGGGTGGATGTAGTTTTGAAATAAAGTCCAAAGATCTCCTTACGTTAAAAAATGCAATTGCCACTCTGGTGCATAACAGAGAAGCCATAACATCGGAGCAAACATACAGTAGCATCTGCCATCAGAAAAGCTCAGCTGACTAGCTTTCACAGGTGGTACATCGAGGTGCTTATAGATAAATTGCCCAGCATTTCCTATTGTAAGTTTCTGCCTTCATCTGTTTGTAAACTTTGCCAAAGTTTAACTGTTTTGGCTGAAATTACCCATGCCAGGTGTTTGCCTGAAGCTGATTTTTTTGGATAGCTTCATCAAAAATATCTCAGCTATTTCCAAGAGCAAAATTGTGGAAAAATACTTTGTTTCGTCTGTGTTAAAAATATTTCAAGTGTTCTTCCACTTCTATGCTTGCAATTTGGCACATGGTTGTCTTGCCATCAAGGCGTTACATTTGTAAACATAAAAAGTGTCCATACTACATGAACTAAGTCTGAAAACCCACTGTTGCATGTTCTTGGAAGAGACCTGTTTTGCAGCTAAATGTTTTGAGTCCTCCTACATTTGGCATGCCCCATGCTCTCTCTGTTCCTGCAAGGTAACTAGACTGCTCACGCATTACTCCACAGAGTAACAGAGTATGCTCCAGGCCAAAGTTAGAAAGGCTGAGCTGGATATTCTTTGAAGTTTAGAGCATCCTATCTCCTTCTGGTGGCCGACTTGAAAGGTGATAAATCTATGTTGGTAACAGCTACTCCATTAGCAGGAGTCACAGTAGCCTCACTGATTAATTCTAGAAGTGTCATATATATATATTACACAGACACACATTTTTAAATGAACATCAGGGTAACAGTTTGGGCACTCAGATTAAGAAAAGCTAGAACTATGTCGCTTATACAACCTTAACTGAGACCTCATGTGTACACACTGTGACACAATCCTTAAAAAACACACTCACCTACTTTTCCTGTCTTCGCAATCTCGATCTCTTCTTCACCCAATGCAAAGATGGACTATACCCTGGGGATGAATCAAGGTTGTGTAATGAGGCAGAAGAACGCCTGCCTCATTTGTTAGAACATGTGTGTTAAATGTACAAGGCAGAGGACTGCGAGAGGAGAAAAGAACTGCTAGTATTTAAGGCAAATGAATGATGCTTGAAAACCTGATTTTTTTTTTTAATTCCCTCCTGTCAGAGTTCACAGATGCTGCTGAATGCAGAATGTAAATCTAATTTCTACAAGTTGCCACTGATCGTGTGCTTTTGATTTGATCAGTGTCACCCTGTGACAACTATCATCAATGGAAAAGAATTTTTCAACATGAAGAGCTCTGTATAACATTAAGGACCAAAAAATGGCATACTTAAAGATGCTTCAAATTTCAACTGTTGTGTGCCTTAGTTTCCCCCTTTCAGAATGAGGAAGAACCGATATTTCACTAATAGGGGTGCTGGAAAGACAGTTAATGACACGTGTGCAGAGCAGTACAGTCTCAGTGATGAGCACCAAGAATCCAAAGGGAAAGTATTTACTTTATCTTCAGAACAGGGTTTAAACAGCAAGCAGCAAGTAAGGCTGGTGGCCTTCACCTGAACTACAGAAATTACATACAATGTTGAGCAGTATCTCCTTCAGTGGAGAATCTCAGGCAATGACTGAAGCAATGGTCACAAAGGAAAAAAAGCGTACAGGGTCACATAACTGGAGACTGTACTGTAATGTGTGGCACATAGAGAAGCACAAGGTTGCACAGGGAGCTTCAGCTGTGGCACTTCCTAACTGCCAAGTGCTGAACTTACTAAGTTGGACCACATACTGCTTTGTTTTAGGCAGCCTCGATTTGGCCTCTGATTTTCTGGTCTTCCTCTATGAGAGGTGAAAATAGCAATCTTCACATGTCAGGTTTCATCATACAGGTTTCAGCTGTGAGCAGGATGAAATCCTTACACATAAACCAAATGTTGTCACCTGTACCTCCACAAATGACCGTGGGCACAATACCATTCATGCACACATGTATTATAAATGCATAATACATATATGCTTTTAAGCATATAGACAGGATATATATATAGAGACCCACCTTCAACACTTAAAATTTCCAAAGCAAGGTTGAACATTCCATGTTAAAAACTTTACAGGGGACAGGGTTGCTTTATACTGATCTCCCCCCTCACGCTCCCCCAAATCAGGTATCTTATTTCACCAGGCTAGAGCTTTAGAAATCTTCTGGAAAAACAGAACACAAACTACCATGCAATTTCACTTTGATCACATTTCTTCTGCTAGCAGCTTTGCTGGGATTGATAGCAAGCAAACTGTCAGCTCACAGTAAAGAAATATCAGTGCATGCCCGTGCAACACGCCGGGCTTACAAAGCACAGCCCTAGATCCTGCCCTCCACTACAGATGGAGTTCACGGGGGAAAAGGAATAAGGACTCTCTTCTTCCATCTGCCCTGAATGCAGCAGCAAGGCAGGATTCCAACCTAGCACTCAGGAGAGTGCCAAAAAAGGGACTGGCTACTGTGCTGGCTGCCACCCCAGGGCCCCAGGGGTGTGAGGCCCGCCAGCTGTGGGGTGGAGTCGTGCCCCCAGCCAGCTACGGCCTCTGCTTCTGTCTAGCCTGCTGGCTTGGCTCATATAATGATCGTTTTAAGAAAAGCAATATTGTGTAGTTCATCATGTGGTGCAGGTGTTCACCTTCAACTATCCCTGCCCTGTGCTGGCAGAGCAGTTCCTGCAACACGCACAGCCTGTGCTCGCCTGTCTTCCCCACGCCGCAAAGTGCAAGCACCTATAAAATCCTCACGTTAGCTTTATTCTGAAAAAGGTAATTATTAGGAAAGGAAAGCTCTTGCCTGAATACAAGGAGATCAGATTTTTAACTGACCTCCCTCCCATACAAAGATGTGATACAATGCAGCAGACTCGGTACATCTACCAACTAAGAGCAACCTCAGCAGCTCTTAACTTTATTAATGCAGAAAGGAACCTGGGGAAGAATCAAAGGTCTCTGCAGAAAAAAAACCCAGGGACAGTTATAATCAGCAGAAAATTCAGCCCAAGCAAGCTGCTGCTTGTTCACATTGAGGTCACAGTCCCTGCTTAGGTGGGATAAATCCAGTTGGTAGCAGGGTATGGTCCGTGACCCCTTGTGAGTGTAGCGGGAACAGACCCAGGAGTTGTCAGCACCGGGTATTCACTGCGCATGCAGGGATGAAGATGTCCGCCCCCGGGCAGAGTTCTGAGTGCTCCTACTGGACCCTGGGCAGAGACTGCCTGTGCACGCTGCTCAGCCTGGAGCTGACTAGGAAGGACTCAGATGATCAACCTGTCCCAGTGATGCAAAAGTGTGGAGAGAAGGGAAGGACTAAAATTCCAGCTGAAGGGAATAACAAACTGTTAGGGGCAAGAATTTCTTCAGCTGTTCCCCAAGTCCCTGTGGAACCACAAGCATTTGACCTTGGTAGATTCAGACAGGGTAGGGCTGTCGTACCCTTGAAGACTCAATTTCACTAAGATGTAGTGTTGAACTAGTGGATGAGAGATAGATGGAGATGGGGATTTTAACTGCCAAAATGAATTTTTTCCTCCTAGGAGAGGAAAGAGTTTCATTCCCCGAAAAATAAATTCCCCAGGTTTAAACAACATTAAAGGCGTGATATTTTTTATTTTTATCTGGACATACATATTTGAGGAGGTTCTAATAAACATACAATTTCCTCTGACTTTTATTCAAAGGCACGAGCAATCTCTCCTTTTTAAAACTCAAAAATTTGTTTGGTTTGCTATAATGCAATAAAACTTCAGGCAGGAGAATCTATTATTCAGTCCTTTTAAAATAGTTCATAAAAATATGTATTAAAGGACTATGAAGTAAGTTACAGACTACTAAATAGTATGTTGACATCTCCAAACATCCCCTGTAGTAGAATCTCACTGCTGCCAAACAACTACTGATTATTCTTCAAACAATCCCACCCAGAAGAGGAAACACGTGCATAGAAAAATTAAGGGATCTGTCTAGTACCACAAAGCAAGACAGTGGCCAAGCTGATAATAAAACCTTGGTATCACAACTCCATTCTGGAGCTGAACAATAAATTCAGCCTTTTTCCAGAGATGTCATACAACAAAGTTGTCCCAAATCCTAAAGCAAGATTCATATACTTAGACAAAACAAAGGTTTAGCCATTTCACGTTCTCTTTTCCCTGTTTTCATATTAGTTGCTAGTGATTTTGGACTTTACATGCAATACATATATTAATCTGATCAAAGCAGAGGAATGCAATTTACCCTTACAGGTGCAGCTGTATACAAACTATGTTCACTTGGGGAGAGCTTGTTCTTGCCACATCTTTGCAGCTAAGCTGGGACTACACTGGGCTTTTATCCCATTTGGAGCAACAGATCCCACATACATAACCACATTATTTGTCATGTAATTCTTTGACCTGGAAGTAATCATAATTTTCCTCTGCAAAGAGTGAGCTACAGCCAGTCACAGGATCTGAATTTTTTACTGCTAGGCAACATCTTTTCTGCTCTTGTCAAAATAAAATTAGAAAAAAATGTAAATGCTTCACTGAGCTACAAACAATGAAAAGAGGTGTTCTGCCTGCCATCAAACCTCACTGTTAAAATATTAACACAATGTAAATATTGTAATATTGAGGAAGTACACTGTGTCAGTACTTCCTGGCACCGCACAAGAGCTTCACTGTTCGTTTCAGTCCCTGCTGTTAGTTTTAAACACATAGAACTTAAACAAGGCATCTGAGCTTCTCCAGTCCTGGTGCAGAATTGCAGAGAGGCAAAATCTTACTGTAGGTTCTCTCTAGACTAAAAAACAAAGTATTAAAAAGAATCCTTAAACCCAAACAATTATGTAGATGTCAGTACTTTTGAGGTAAAAATATTCCACAGGGTCCTTCAGAAGTCCTGGCATATTGCTGCCAAACATGGAAAGGTCGTTGGGTATGCACTGTCTTCCCTTTCCTCAGAGATGAAAAATTCAAGCTGCAAACACCCACCAATGCCAGGAGCCTGAAAGCACAAGTTACTCCTCTATTATGGCAATTACTCTATTATGGCAAAAGTCCCATTCCCCAGATTTGCCAGTTAAGCACATTACTTGCAATTGACTCAATAAGCAGCATGTGTGTAATAAAGAGAATGAAGCAGCTACCTGCCATTAGTAAGCCAGATGTTGCTATCAGGTCTTAAGAAACGCTGTCTAGCTGCTGTAATTGTCTGTGTGTCATGGAAGTGTCACAGAAAAGAAACAAAGCTTCATAAAATAGTGAAGACGGAGAATGACCTCTCTACAGAAAACAAAAAAACCCCAATTGGTCATACTTGCAAGCAGTCAGTAGACTTGTTCTAGGGGGACCTGGGGGCAACTGCAGAAGTTCAGAGCAGGATTTCACTCTGCTGACTTTGTTTAATACAAGGTAAAATTCCGCCACTGACAAAACCAAAGATCTTACCAGTTTCAATGGAAATAGCATAAAGCCTTGAAAACTGAAGTTACCACTATTTACACTTAGAGGCCTCATTGTGTCACGCACTGTGGCATGTCTGACAAAGACCGTCCTTGTCCCACAGACCTAATGATCTAAATTCAAAACAGCATGAAATACCAGGGAAAAAGAACCAAATGTGTGAAATGTCTAATATTCCAGAAATATCTAATCCCAGCAAACTAGATGGCTAGGATTTCAAGAAATGAGTCCTACATGTTGTATTATGACAAAAGAAAGGCGTAAACACTGCTTCATGCTACCACAGGAAATACAAGAAGTCCAAACTCTCACGAACTTTCTAAAATACACTGAATAAATGGCTTATTCCAGATTTAAAGCATCTGCTGCTCCTGAAGCCTTCTCACCTTTCAGACACGTTCCCATACACAAATGGGAACCAAAAAAAACTTGTGCAATGCCCCCATGTGCCAGTCAAAGTATTGGATAAGCTTTATTCTTATGCATGGTAAGAAATTGCCCTGGGGGTTAAAATTAAGTGGAAAATCTGTGTTAATTCACTCACAGAACCTTATTCTGGAAAAGCTCCTTCAATTGTGTATCCAACTGCATCACCAGATTTGTACATGGTCAGGACTAACACAGATTCCCCCACCCCCATGTTTTTTCACATGTCAGTTTATCTGCTAAGAAAAACCACTATGAACACAACACTTAGCTCCTTTATCTTTCATCTTACTTAAAAGGGGAGACGAACTCTTGAGAACTCAGCGAGCATTCAATATATGTAATGGGCATGAGAGCACTACAAAAAGTCTAGGAACAGGACATCATTCCAAAACTGAACTACTTACTGTGAGGGGAGGGTGTTCATTTGTTTGTTTTTTTAAAGATAAACAGGATTTTTTTTTTGTCTGTTTCATGAAATATTATAGCTAAGATCCTTCTCCACTTCCATAAATGGATGTTTTTCTTACTCTCAGTGGGTGGTCTCAGAGTTTTGACAGAGGAACATCACAAGCTAAAAGCATAGGATGCTACAGAGATAGCCCACCTGCAGTGGTGGTAGATGTGAAGGGGGAGAGAAAAGGTGATTGCAAAGGCCAAAACAGACTGTGGTGGGGGAAATCAAAGGTCATAAATGTATTCACAGCCCTAACAATGGGGGAGCCCTAGTGAAATGAGCAGCAAAAAGCACAGATACATTAGGAAAACAAGGGATGCAGAAAAGAGGCAAAAACTTTAGCTTTCACTTATGCTGTTATTAGATTGTTTTTTTTTAAAGAGGTCTGAATAAAGAAACTCAGCCATAATGCCTGGCATTCTTTTTAGTGTAGTTAAAGCATTTTGAAAACTGGTTTTGTTTACATTTCTATTTTATGCTAGCCAATTTAATGAAACAAATCTTCCTTTAAAAGCTCTGGTACAAACCCATATGCCAACGCAAACACCTGCTACTACTTTGTGTATTGCTTGGTTTCTTACTTGTTTTCTACAAGGAAGTCAACCACATATTTCTTCAGACAGTAGAGGTGGGCATCCATCAGCCCTGTTCTGATGTGCATTCGGGGGTGCCTGAAAAGAAAAAAAAAGGAAAATCATGGAGCTTTGCATGGCCATTTACAAGTGCTTGACTTTGCAATGAAGTTGTTGGAGAGTGAAAAGCATGCAAAGGCAGATCTGTTCCTTTCCATCTACTGGATTTACAGAGGAGAACAGTGCAGGCTGCCATTATTAGCCTGTGTCTATAAACTTACACCTGCTGGCCCTGGGCTGATTTGCTGCGAAAGAAAACACCTCCTCCAAGGAGTCATTACTCCTGCTACATCTTCTTATGTAAGTGGAAATTGCACATTACTGGGCAGGAAGCCAAAGTAATGGGCCCAGAGTGCTAAAAGTTACAGTGGGTAATGTCAGGGTACAATAATTCAAAGCTTCTGGCTAAGTGCCTGCTTTAATATGCAAGGCTGTGCATGTTCTGCTAGCAAACACGACACTACTGTATTTTTTCCAACACTTCCTGGAGGGAAATAGGAGAAGATGGGATCTGCTCACCTTTCCTACACTACATATTACAAATGACTGCCACAGCTCAGTTACAAAATGTTTGCCTATCTTGCCCGGTAAGATTGAAAAGACCAGTAAAACTCCCTCTCATCATTAGCCAAACAATGGCAAACAGGGAAGTCTTCACTTTCAGACCACTGGCAGGTTAATATTTCAGAAACTCAGAAATCTCCAATAGTTTCAATATTTTAAGAACAAAGTTTTAAATCAGACTCATCGATTACTTCTATTGCTTCTCTTTATGCATTCTCTGCTCTTAGTGGAAACCCTTTTTGCAGCCTGTCTCAAAGCAGTTAGATATTTTATCTATCCCCTTCTACACACCTGTAGCCTCATTTAAGAGTGTTCTGGCTGTCTGAACACTCACCATTTGTTCTCAAGACAGAAAAGCCACAAGAATATTTAGCTTGCAATTTAAAAAAGACAAAACACAACAGTCAGGGACTACTCTGGGCTGTTCAAGTGACCTGTAACTGCACTTACAGTCCAGAGGCTGTCAAGGAGAGAAATTTCAATCCACACCTGAAATTGTCTCTGTTTTCATTTTTCCTCCTTTGAGGACTGGATTTCATAATGAAGTTTGAAAGAACACATCTTATCAGTATATTCCATCCAACCTTTTTTCGCGTATTCCATAACACCCTGAAGTACAGATGTTTGTGATCATGATCACTTATTTTGTTAGCTCAGCACCGGTATCACTCACAACTTGGGTGCATATATACATATATATGTAGTAAACCAATACTAGCACACCAAATATTTAGTAACATCAGTGCTACCAAGAATATCAGGTGTTCTAGCAAACCATTTTTCAGTGTATTTCTCAATTAATGCATTGAACCACCAAAGTATTTAAGTCTTACAAGTTTGTAATTTAGGTGGCATTTCTCTAACATGCCATTCAATTCAAGGTAAGCATATTATTAACTATAACAAAATTCTTTAAGTCCCAATTGCAATGGAAAGCTTCTATAATAGTAGTATGACACTTTGCAGTAAAGTATGTGGTACTAAAAAGTGATATATGCACTTTTAGTAGATTACTTCATTAACAAAACATGAGCTCACCTAGCAATGCTCCAGTACTGATGTTATCAGTGGCCCAGATGTTGCTGTGGAAGTCAGCCCAAATAGCAATGTTCCTTATGCAAAGAGGATAGGGAATCCACTAATTTCAGTGAGGTCTGGCATTTGGAAGTCAGCAGATTCGATTCTCTCCTGCTCTCCCATCCTGAGGGATGGTTTCCACATTTTGTGTATTTAAGAGAGAGGGAGAATTTTCATATCTTCTCTAAGAAAAAGAGCTCCCTTGTATTTATATAATGAATATAATAGTTTATTGAAATGGGTGGAAGAGACAAATGGAAAGAAATTGAGCAGGAAGGAAAGCTGGGAAAACAAACAAAACAATGGAACAAGGCAAGAAACATGCAAAAAAAAAAACCAGAAGTGGATGCAACATGGGCAGAAGATGGAAAAATAGGAGGAAAAAAACAATTCTTAACTTGAAGATGACAAACAGGACACAGTTCCTCTAGTGCCAGAATGCCACGTTCTTCTCTCTCTATTCAAGATCTATCGTAACCCCCCTTAAACACAAGGCAGGGGAAGGCTGCAAGGGCTAGACATCAAGCAGAGGAGTGTAAAACAGGAACTCCTCTGTATAGGCTGGTTCTGTTGCCAGTGTCTGTGTGGCTTTCACATATCCAGTTTCCCCACCTGCAAACTGGAATAGCACTATTTAGCTACACTGCAGGATACTGAGGATTTGTGGGCTGAAGTTTGTATCTGCACGCCAGTATTGTACCAAGTTTATAACAGAGTTGCTTAGCTACAGAAAAAGTTATAAAAAATCAGTTCAAGTGGACAGACAGTAGCACAGGGCTATCCTAGCTGCAGCTCCATCACACACACACAAAAAGCCAAAACAAACGGCCAGATGACAAAATGTACTGAAACGCCACTCTGAGTTAGCTTTCAATGTAGAATGTACTAACAATAACAGAACATCATGCTGGACAAGAGGGAGGTCCCACAGTGAAAATCCTCTGAAATACAGACCACCTAAGTGATTTGCAACAGAATAGTTCCATAGATTAATATTATAATCACAGCTTCAAAGGTCAAACAGGCAAGTCTGGGCACATGCATAAACAAAGTTGTGATTTCTGTAAACCAGACTCCAGGAGAGAATAGCCACACTAAACCAGACTGATAAGAGCACTCTATCATAACAAGCCACTATAAGATGATGCTCATTTTCATTGACTAGTGCTTAAACCAGTTTATCTTCAGGTAAAAGCAAGGGAGCCAAATAATCTAACAGATAACAGCAAACTCCATCACCATTTCAAATGAGCATCTGGTTACCAATATCGAAAGCCCCACTCCCTTCTCTTACCTCTGATCTCCCATTCCATCAGCTAATCTTTACAACATATGAAAAATGAGCCCGTCATGAGGAACAGCTGATACAGAGAGAATCGAATAACAAACAATGCATGTGCCAAGAGCTGACACACCTAGACTTATCACTCTGAGGGAGATAATACAGAAGGCTTTTAATTATATCATCAAAGCAAGGGAGAAGTTACTAGGAAGGGCTGGCTGCAGATGGTTAAGTGTTAATGAATGCCGGGTTGGGGGGTTTATCAAGAGAAAGACAGGTTATATATCTGAGAGGGTCACTGTTGAGATGAAAGTTATAACAGCCATTGTTGGAGCTCTTTAATGAGCGAGGAATGTCAAATGTGAATCCTCTAAGAATCATACCAATTACTAAATGAACTTTGGTTCAATCTAGCAAAGGTAATCAAGCACAAGTCATTAAGATACATTGTAAAACTCCCATTGGCGCTGACACTATAGTGTCTATTATTGTCTGTGCTCCCATGCAAGGGAGGGGGCTGCTCCCAGTTGTAAGCTCTGTATGTTATGTTAAGTGATGGCAGATTTTAGCCCTAATGATGAGGCGTGGAGGGCTCCCTGGCAGAAAAATCGACAATGAGGAGGCTCGGAGAGATCTGTGGAGAAGTCGGGGAAAGATCAGCAATTAAAAGAGCAATTTCAAAGAATGCAATTTAACGTGTAAAATTAGCTTTTATTAGCACATAATTCCACAAAATCCTGACTCGGGATGAGGGTGCATAAAGGTTTGCAAGAGTCCTTAGAAAGGTCTGTGCCCGTTAATTCCTGACACGCCATTGTGAAATAATAAGCAGTACTAACAGGATTGATGCATGCTTCGTACATGGCATCGCTTTGAAAGTGGAGCCCGGAGCTTTTCTCTCCCCGATAACCTCTCTCAGGATTTCCTCCCTCAGGGAAATCAACCACTGATAGAGCAAACTTCCCTTGTTTAAAGGCAAAAAGACGGACAATTGTTTCAACTGTAAACTAATTAAGAGAGATTACCACCAAGAGCTGGAGGTTCAAACCAGCCCCGCACTCCCACTGACAGTCTGATAATGCCAGACTGGGGTCAAAATCATAAATCTGAAGGGAGCACACACAATGCTTAAAGCCAAAAAGCCTCTCTACTAAGCATGGGATATTGCCACATTAACCTCACCACCTCACAAATAAACTAGCTGAGAAGGAAAAA